>NC_091829.1:45141858-45177858 GCF_038994185.2 Dermacentor albipictus | reverse complement strand
CGCAGATGGTAGAGCAGTAAAATTACTTCTCTCTACCTTGCGGGTTTCCATAGAATTACTACATCAAACTCTGTGATTTTCTTTAATGATGAGATATTCGAGGTCTACCGGGAGAGAAACTTGAATTTCGTCGCACCCAGGGCATACTGAGGGCTGGTGGAGAGGATGGTGTCGACGTGTCCGAAGTACATGGTGAGTATAATATGGTCATTGACATTATTAGCATTCGTAGAACGCACTCGCAGTGCTACATTTAAATGTGCGTGTTGTATTTGGTAGGTGCGTGCAATACTGACGTGCAATATTATTGTCTTGGTCTTCTATCGTGGCGATGTAGTTGTTCGTGTCTTTACCGCAGCTTTGGTGGAGTTTCTGGCGTCCTAATGGTGTAACACTTTCATCGATGGCGCCATAATATATAGTTCAAGTTTGTCTCCTAAGAGTTAAAATAAAACTCTTCTTCTCCATTTCACGGGTTTTCACTGCAAATATAGAATGAGAAATTGAATATGTTAGAAGGAGTCATGCTTCGTATGTGCAGTCACAGTGCGGTGATCTCTGATTCAGCTTCAAACACAGCGCTAACTTCTGCTATTTCCGCTCCTTTTTCTTTTACATCTTTTACTTATAATGAAAAAGAACCAATTGCGAGTCATCATCATAACCAGCCCAATTTTGTTTCTGCTGCAGAACGAAGTTGTATTCGAATGATTCGAATTATCCTTGTCTTGCTGTAGCCGATGGCAAGTTGCGCCTGCAAATATCCTTTTCATCACCCCACCTAATTTTCTGCCGTCTTCGATAGAGCTTCTATTGCCATTTCACTCATTCTGTAGTTCTAATGGTGGAAGAGTTATTCGCCTCTACGCAAATGATGCTACTACCACCACGACGGCGACTACTACTACTACTGCTGCTACAACCACTATTACTACTACTACTTGAATACAATAGCTTACCAATGCATGACTGGCCGAGTTATAATGCAGGTTGGTGCAGTAATACAGATACGTTGTGATGATATGTAGAAGGAACGTGTCAGTTTTTATAAGTGTTCTGTGCACGAGAAGTAACACGAGTGCCAGTTGCTTTATTACTAAATTGTATGATGCCGTTTCCTGCGTGCTGTTCATTGATATCCTGATGTACCATTCTTGTGGTGTCATTTTTGCGTGTTTTTTCTTTTTCTCTTTCATTGTATTGTATAGTTTAATCCTGTTTATTCGATGTCATAAGCTGTTTACATTGATGTATTTAACCCCCCCCCCTCCCCACTGTAATGCCTAAATGGCGCTGTGGGTATGAGAGTAAATAAACAAAATACAGTCCCTAGGGGAGCAATGCAAGGTGAAGTGTGTACAAAGGGCCGCTTTGAAATTCATCGTAGCCTCATGGGCCGCGTCTGTTGCCTCGCTCAGCTTCAACTCAGCTTCTGATGTTTATAAATTAAATAGGTCCAATTTCTCGTGAATCCATTGGCAACAAACACTTTAACGAAATTTAAATATGAGGTTTTAAGTGCTAAAACCACTTTCTGATTATGAGGCACGCCGTAGTGTAGGGCTCCGGAAATTTCTATCACATGGGGTTCTTTAAAGTGCACCTAAATCTAAGTGCATTGATGTTTTCGTATTTCGTCCCCATCGAAATGGGCCACCGTGGCCGGGATTGGAGCCCGACACAATAGCCACTGAGCAACCACAACGGGTAACAAACTCTTTAACAGATGACGTTCACACACATACTTTCCTCGATTTCGCTGTGTTAGATTAAAAGATCGAAGCAACAAATGAACAACCTTTTAAAATCACGTCAATTTTAAGAACGCTACTAATCATAATTATTTAAGCTGCCAACATTCGCAAGATAGCCAGAACAAACGTCGAGTCTTTCAAGATGTAGCATGTTAGCAGTGCGCGGTTAATTTGGCTCCGTCATCACTAGGACGACACCTCGGACATACTACATTCAAGACTGTTCTTATGGCAGTTTTCTCAGCGAGTGGTCGCTGCGGAATCACGAACAAGCAAATGGCAAAATTCTCTGTAACTCTTTATTTCCTAAGCGTGCGTTACGCGCAAGCATATTGGTGCTAGTCCCTTTTAGCGCATGTCACCCCCCCCGTAGCATGTTAAAAAAATCTTCGATTGTGTATGTCTTTTCAAGGCTTGTTTTGTTGCGATAAGAACTACAATAGCTTCTAAGTCGCCAAAGTTGTGCTTTCGCTGCTCGGCTTCCGCCAGCGTTGGATGCAGCAGATTCTTCCCCTCGGTTTAAGCTTCCCGGATATGACTTACACTTTTTTTCGAATTTTGCATAAATCGCCAAGCGTATGGGAGCCGTCGCCTCAGAGTACACACACACACACACACACACACACACACACACACACACACACACACACACACACACACACACACACACACACACACACACACACACACACACACACACACACACACACACACACACACACACACACACACACACACACGCACGCACGCACGCACGCACGCACGCACTCACGCACACACACGCACGCACGCACGCACGCACGCACACACGCCAACAACGGTTTCAGAGCTTTGTATGACTGAATCTCCCACAAAGAATTCACTAGGGTTCTCTGTGTGGACGATTAATTTCTTTTGCTCTATAGAAAATGCAGAAATACGCGGCTTCTACAAGTCTACTATAAACATGGTGGCGGAGCAACATTCCCCTATAGAATAGTGACTCACTGCCGAAATTTGCATTCGAAGCTTGCTTAAGTGAGACATATTTAGCTAGATTCCGTTTCTACTACCACAAAAAGGCCTAGCATGATCCTTTAATATTTATTATTGTTATTTGATAATAACGGTCACACTTTGTCAATACTTGCTTAAAAGACAGCACGTGCAAGTTTTAGAAATCCGCGCATTGCAGGCGCATACACCCTGCAGGAGTAGCACAATTAAGCGTCGGTCAACTCCCATGTTCACACAGTAATCTTGCAGAGATCAGACGTCTGTCAAGGAAGTGCTTCCATCTTTCGTGACTTTCAAAAGATTATTTTCGTTTCTCTTCTGCTGGCCTTCAAGATGGCAACCGCGCGCGTTCTTTAATCTTATAAGCCATGCTGCTCGGCTTTGCTGCTTCTCTGAGTAGTGCCATCGTTGTGCGAAGTCTTTCAGTTGCTTCATTCACTCACAGGCGTGTGTTGACGATCAGGTGCTCGTTTACACGCGTAAATAATGGTCACACTTTGTCAATATATGCTTAAAAGACAGCACATGCGAGTTTTAACAAGTCGAGGTCATGCAGCCATGTATTGCAGTCGCATACATCCTGCAAGAGTAGCACACGTGTCGGTCAACTCGTATGTTTACGCAGTAATCTCGCAGAGATCAGTCAACTGTGAAGCAGGTGCTTCCATCTTTCGTGGCTTTAAAAATACTCTTTTCGTGCCCCTACGGCTGGCCTGCAAGATGCCAACCGCGCGCGTTGTTTAATCTCCTGGGCCACGCTGGGCTTTGATGTTTCTTTCAGAAGTGCTGTTTTTCCACGAAGCGTTTCAGTTGCTTGAGTTGCTCACCGGCGTGCGGTGACGACGTGGGGGTCGTTTACACACGTTAATAGCGAACGCTCTTTGTCAAATAATGCCTTAAAGAGAGGAGTTACGACTTTTTGCAACACAAGGTCCAACAGATTTCGGTCACGTCCCATCTCCCACTCAGATCTAGCATGGGCCGGTGAGGCGTGAGAAATGCTGCCATATTTTGGGACTCTGAAAGATTCTTATCGTTTCCCTACGCCTGGCCGTCAAGATACCAACCGCGCGCGTTGTTTAAAACGGGCCTGAACCACTTTTTATCGAGTTGGAGAAAGGCATTTGAAGTGCCATTTTGCCGCAAAAGGTACTTCAATGTCTTCAGCAGAAGCGGAGTTATCGGCCATCAAACACGGCCTCAGCTGTGCTCTCCTTCCTCCTCCGAAGCCTTGCACTGCGAAGGCTACGGCGGGCACACGTCACCATGGCGCGAAGTTCAAGTTTACGATTTGGTGCATATGCCGCGCTAAACGTAAGCCAAACGCGGCTGTCCTCAGAGAGCCGCAGTGCGCTTAGCCACTGGACTCGTGGCGGCAGCTCGCGGCCGCCGCGGTGCAGCCGAGCGCAGCGACCAATAGCAGCCGCGTATTGGTGTGTGCTTCATGACAAAATAAAGCACACAGAAAAGAGCGAGGACCATGGGATTTTTGAAGCGAGAGCGTCTGAGAAAAAGGTGACTTCCCGTTCCGCTTGCGAGCTCCACGGACCGCGTACGACAGCAGAACTTGGCTGAGATGTTCACAACCGCGTATGCTACCCGCCGACTGCGTTATTTCACCAAGCCCGAGGGGTAGTTCAGGGCCCCTTTAATCTCATGGGCCATGCTACTGTGCTTTGTTTTTTCTGTAGTTCAGCGAAGTCTTTCAGTTGCTTCATTTACTGCCAGGTGTGCGTTAACGATCTGGTGCTCGTTTACACGCGTAAATAATGGTAAGTCTTTGTCAACACATGGTTAAAAGACAGCACGTACAACTTTTAGCAACTCGAGGTCATACAGTCGCGCATAGCAGGCGTTTACACCTTGCAGGAGTAGCAGAAGTCTCAGTCAACTCCCATGTTTACACAATATTCTTGCATTGATCAGTCATCTGTCATCTTCGAACTTAAGTCATCTTCGAACTTTCGTGACTTTCAAAAGATTGTTTTCGTTTCCTCTTGGCTGGTCGCCAAGATGCCAACCGCTCGCTTTGTTTAATCTCGTCAATATTTAGTCAATGTTTCTCACATTATAGTTTCCAATGTCACTTATTTTCGCCTTGTTGATCAGTTTTGACAGTTCCGTGAATTCTATTTTATCTCTTGAGTTGGACACTTTCATTCTTCGTCGTTTCTTTATTAGGTCCTTTGTTACTCGCGAGAGCTCGCCCTCTGGTTCCCTTGATGTCTTGCCTCCCACTTCAATTGCTACCTCTGAAGCCATCCTAGTTACGGTTTCATTCATTAGCTCTATGTCACCATCATCTCTCTCTCCTAAGGCCGCATATTTGTTTTCGAGTACCAGCCTGAATTGGTCAGCTTTTAACCTTTCTGACTCTAGGTTGACGTGTTTCTTCTTGACGAATTTTACTCTTTCTTTCTTCAAATTGAGGTGAATCCTAGCCGTCACTAACCTATGGTCACTGCAATTTACCATGCCTTTCACTACTACATCCTGCACTCTGCTGGGATCAGCAGAAAGTACGAAGTCAATTTCATTTCTTGTTTCATCATTAGGGCTTTTCCAGGTCCACTTTCTGTTGCTACGCTTCCTGCAAAATGTGCTCATTATTCGAAAAGTATTTCTTTTTGCGAATTCTACCAGCATCTCTCCTCTAGCGTACCTAGCTAGAATCGACGCCGTAGTTGCCAATTGCTTGTTCACCAGTCGGCTTTTTCCCAACTTCTGCATGGAAGTCGCCCGTTACTACAGTATACTGAGTTTGCACTTTTCTCACCGCTAATTCAACATCTTCATAAAACTGATCTACTTCCTCATCATCGTGACTGGATGTTAGAGCGTAGGCTTACACAACCTTTAATCTATACCTCTTAGTAAGTTTGATTACGACTACAGCTACCCTCTGATTATTGCTGTAGAATTCGTCAATGTTTCCATCTATGTCCTTATGGATTTGGAATCCCACCCCATATTGCTTCTTATCTAGGAGATCTCTATAGGAGAGGACATGTTTGTTATTCAGCAATGTATAAGCCTCACCACTTCTTCTAACCTAACTAATGCCGATGATATCCCAAACAATGTCTTATAGTTCCTCAAAGAGTCCCGTTAAGCTAGCCTCACTTGAGAGGGTTCGGGTGTTAAACGGTACAACGGTCAGTTTCCATTGACGCCTGTCCTGACCCAGAGATTCTTAGCACCCTCTGTCTGCTGCTTTACCGGTTTGACCGCCGCCTTGGTCAGGTGCTCCGCAGCTGCTGTGGACGGAGGGCCATTGGGTAATTGAGTGAGCCATTTGGGAGGGAGTTGCCGAATACTGCTCCAGGCAAGCCAATTCCTGTTCTGGGGAGGGAGTGTCTTGTTGAAGCTTAGTGGTACACATTCCTAATTTAGTTGTACCTGCATTAGTAAAGCCCCACACGCTCTCAGCATCTTTTCTCGGTGACAAGCGTCACCCCAAGCTTGGAGAGGTTGTGCACTGGAGGAGGTGAATTTCAAGGTCACAAAGATTTCGATCAAATCTCATCTCCCACTGTGATCTCTGGTGAATCGGTGATACGTGGGATGTGCTGCCAGCTTTCGTGACTCACGGCTGGCCTCCAAAATGCTCACCGCGCGCGTTCTTTAATCTCATAGGCCACGCCACTCGGATTTGCTCTTTCTGTCAAAAGTGCTGTTGTTCAGCTAAGTTGTTTGATTTAGGGACAGGCGTGGGTTAGCGACGGGGTGGTGGTTTACACACATTAATAGCGGTTGCATTTTTTAAAAGTCATTCCTAAAGGAGAGGAGACGAATTTTTGCAAATCAAGCTCATTTAGCTGCGTACTGCACTTGCGTACTATCAGCGTCAGATGATATGGGAACAGCGAAGCGCGAGTTTCAAGCATACGTGAAGGTATAGTGCACGTCGTCCAGTCATCGCCAGTGACGGGCGCGCACATCTGGTTTGGCCGCACTGCGCGATCCCCTCTTGTGAGATAAGTTCGCTTCCGTTCTGGCTCTTACACTTGAAAGGGAGAAAATGACAAATAAAAGCGAAGCTAAAAAATTGCAGTTCACGGCGAGTTGGCGCGCAGATCGCCGATTCCACAAGTGCCATCGACGCGAACAATGGTTTGCGGGGTGCAGTTTTCGCCGTAATCGCAAGGTAGATTCGCCCGCGCGGTTTGCAGCTTGTGTGCCACACTCGTTCTTTCGATCGCCAAACTAGCGCTGCGCGGTGTCGCTGGCAGCCGCGACGGCGGCCGGCGTGCACGTGCCGAGTGCGTTTGGCCGTTTGACACGGTTTCACTTCCAAACCTGCAGCGCTTCGCTTTTGCCACAGCGTCGCAGCGTCATCGGCGTCTGGCCGCTATACAAATATTGAGTCTGGCTGGTTATTATCAGAAGAATTATGGGGTTTTACGTGCCAAAACCACTTTCTGATAATGAGGCACGCCGTAGTGGAGGAATCCGGAAATTTCGACCACCTGGGGTTCTTTAACGTGCACCTAAATCTAAGTGCACGGGTGTTTTCGCATTTCGCCCCCATCGAAATGCGGCCGCCGTGGCCGGGATTCGATCCCGCGACCTCGTGCTCAGCAGCCTAACACCATAGCCACTGAGCAACCACGGCGGGTGTGGTTATTATCATGAGCATTAAAATAAACTGGCGTATTAGGTTGTCGAGACAGCGCAGCCATGCGCAATATAACTGCATCTGGGGAAAAAAAAAGGCGCACGGAAGCGAGTATAAGGGCCCAAATTATCATAATTAGGAAGCAGAAGAGGAAAAGACTATTGAGAGAGAAAAAAAAATTTATTGCAGGCGATTGCAGGAATCTGCAAAAGATAAGCATCGGGCTTCTTATACACAACTTCGGCGAGACCTCGCCGAGGTTAAGGCAGGATGGTTTCCGCGAGAAAATCTTAACGCTGTTCGAAGTTTAGTACTTAGTAATGTGACTTCCATCGGCCACAACGGCTTCCATTCTTCGAGGAAGACTGTCGGAGAGATGGGTCGCGAAGTCCGTTGCCCGTAGGCACTCCCACTGCTCTTATGTAGCGACCCACAGTGCGTTCTGGGAGCTGCGCTCAATTGGCCATCGCGAGTTTGTCATGTCAAACGGCCAAACGGCCAAACGCACTCGGCACGCCCGTGCCAGCCGCCGTCGCGGCTGGCAGCGACACGGCGCAGCGCAAGTTTGCCGATCGAAAGAACGAATGTGGCACACAAGCCACGAACCGCGTGGGCGAATCTATCTTGCGGTTGCGGTGCAAACTGCACCACGCGCACCGCTGTTCGCGCCCATAGCACTTGTGGTTTCGGCGATCTGAGCGAGAACTCGCCGTGAACCGCGTTATTTGATCTTCACTTTTATTTTTCATTTTTTCCCTTTCAAATGTAAGAACCAGAAGAGAAGTGAAGTTATCTCACAAGAGGGGGATCGCGCAGTGCGGCCAAACCGGACGTGCGCGAATGTCAATGGTGATGACTGGACGGAGCGCACTATACCTTCACGTATGCTTGATCCACGCGCTCCGCTGTTCATGTTTTATTTGACGCTGATAGCACAATGACGAAGGAGTAGCACAGCTGTGCACACACTGATCTCACACGGATCGGTCATCTGCGTGGGAAGTGCTGCCATCTTTTGTGACTCTGGAAACGTATTTTCTTTTCCTCACCGCCGACCTTCATTAGGAATACGGCGCGCGTTGTTTGATTTCAAAGGCAATGCTACTCGGCATTGCCGTTTCTCTCAGAGGTGCTGTTGTTCCGCGAAGTTTAGAGTCTTGATTCACTCACGGGCATGCGTTAACCACGTGGTGGTCGTTTACACATGTTAATAGCGATTGCACTCTTTAAAGTTATTCCTAAAATAGAGGAGGTACGAATTTTAGCAACACAATGTCATTTAGCCAGGGATTGCACGGGCGTACACGCTATAGGAATCCCACAGCTGTCGGTCAAATCGCATTTCCCACTGTCGTCTCGCATGGATCGGTCATGTGCGGGAAGCGTTGCAGTTATTTGTGACACTGAAAACGTTGTTTTCTTTGCCTCATTGCCGGCCTCCAAGATGACAACGGCGCGCGTTGTATAGTCTTTAAGGCCATGCTACTCCACTTTGCTTGTTTTTTTTTGTCAGACGTGCTGCTGTTCCGGGAAGTCTTTCATCTGTTTGATTCAGTCACAGGCGTGCGTTAACGACCTGGTGCTCGTTTGCACACGTAAATAACTGCCCCACTTTATCAATACTCTATAAGAACAGTTTACACCCTTTGGAGTGTCCCTTCTGCAACACAACGACAAGTGTCATCTGCCTTGATGCGTTTCCTTTCTTTAACGCTGCGAGCCCGGTACTTTCCAGTAACGAACGGCATACTAACTACTTCCTTTTTTTTGCTCTTCCAAGCTGCGCTACAAGCCTAAAACAGTCATGACATACCAACTCACCCAAACTGCCACGCTTTTGACGAGATTCGTAGCTGGTTTCTCCGGTATCCACGCTGAGCTAAACAAGGCATCTTGTTTATACCTGGGGGGAAAATTGTTGGCATGGTATGGATAAATATGTAGGCAACGTTCCAAATGGGTGGGTTAAATGCGCATTTTCAGTAGAATACCTGTGTAAGTAATTCATAGGGTTATTGCTCTGTTTTACGACCGGTGTGAGAGTTAGACAGGCTGCGCTGGCATAATTACAACTACAATTGAGTTCAAATTTTGCGAACTTAAGGGGAAAAGTACGCCAAGTTTATTTGCGGTGTTGATCAAATACAGCGTTAAAAAATTGAAAAATGTTCGAAAGAATAGCGCTGCTGCTATTAGCTAGGTTTCCCAATGTTCCGAGAGAACTCAGCGTTTCATAGATGTTATACTTTGATGGAATAGGCAGCACCTAAAGTGTTAACGTTTCTGGTTTATTTAGAAGCGTTAAGAAAAATTTTTGAGCCCTCATTTTTTTTACTTTTTCAAGCGTGATATATTAGTTTCGCTTGAAAAGAAACAGATTCGTTTGCTATGGTAACTGTGAGGATAAGTTAATGGGTGAAGTGTAGATGAATTTCAAGTTTTCTGAGATTTCGAAATAAATTACGTATGCAAGAACTCTAGAGTGTTATGAGCGTGCCTAACGAGCGACAGAGAATCTGTCCCTCTGGCCTGCAGAACTACGAAAGCCACCAAGACCAAATTTAGCGAAAAATGGTGGCAGGCTGTGGAAACTCTTGTGTGCGAAGTGTGGCTGGATCAAACACAGCCTCTGTAAAAAAAACATTCTTTTTCAAGTGTTACGGAATGTTTTATGGCTGCTATCAGCTATACTTCCTAGTGTCCCGACATAGCTGTACTTTACAAAAGGTTTATATTTTGTGGGAAAGCGAACGGGGGTCATGGCAACTACAATGTGCGAACAACATATGTTTACGTTCCTGGTCCAGTTATTAGCGTTGCGATTATTACTGATGCGGAATTACTGATAGGAAAAAAACGGAAATTTCTTTTCCTATTTTCCGGCGTCAAAACATGTTCCGACTTGCTTTCAACGATGTCGGCGGTGAACTAAGCAAAATATATTGTTTATAGTTGGCGCAAATCAAAGGTGCATTATGGACAATATATAGGTAAACTTCAAAGAGAGGGGACTAATTATGGCATTTACAGTAAATTACACATGCAAGCGATCGGGAGTTTTATGAATGTGTTTTGCGAACCGAGAATTTATCCCGCTGCCCTGAGAGAACTGTGAATTCAACCGATATCAAATCTAGCGATATTGCGATGAGGGGGGGGGGGGAGAGGAACGTAGGATATGTCAAAGTAACGTTTGCTGATAAATTACCGGCTTTTTAAGAATTCCCAGCAATGAGTTCTCCAGAGAATTACTTGTGGGCAAGGCTGGAAGCGGAACAGTCATATATAAACCGGGAAATTTTTGATGCATGCAATACTATATATATATATATATATATATATATATATATATATATATATATATATATATATATATATATATATATATATAAATGCGAAGGTTTCCGTCCCCGCCTGCGGCACGTTTTTTCATCCAATTTCATTTCCATTCACTTTTCGTTTCTTTATTTCATTTATTAAGCACAAGTAATTTCCCCTATGCGGTCCTTGGCGTCAGTGTTTGTTCGCCTCTTATGATATCTCTATATTATGAGGCGCGCCGTAGTTTAGAATTCCGGAAATTTGGACCACCTGCGGTTATTTAACGTGCACCTAAATCAAAGTACACGGGTGTTTTCGCCCACATGGCAATGCGGCCACCGTGGTCAGGATTCGATCCCGCTACCTCGTGGTCAGCAGCCCGACTCCATAGCCACTGAGCAATGACAGCGGGTAACGAACACTTTAACCGACGACGTTCACACATATGCTTACCTTGATATCGCTGTATTAGTTTAAAAGATCGAAGGAAGACATCAACAGCCGTAAAAAGTCATGTTTATTTTAAGAACGCTATAATTCATAATTATTTACAACTACAAGATGCTCAAGACAACCAGAGCAAGTGCGGAGTCTTTCAAGATAGAGCACGTTAGCAGTGGCAGTCTTCCTCGGTCCATTGGCACTGCTCTGTCTTATCCTCCCTTCTGCTTTCAGAAAACTTCCACCATGTAACATCTTGCTTATGGCAGTTTTATCTAGCGAGTGACTGCAATGAAGTGACTAGCAAGCAAATTACAAAATTCACTGTGACGCTTTATTTCGTAGATGCGCAAGCGTATTGGTGCTATTCCCTGTTTGCGCATTGCGTGTAGGGTGTTAAAAAAGAACTCTTCGATTGTGTATGTCCTTTCAAGGCTTGTTTTATTGCGATAGCAATTATAATAGCTAGTAAGTCGCCATAATTGTGCTTTCGCTGCTCGGCTTCCGCCCAGCGTTTGACGGAGCAGATTCCTCACTTCGCTTTAAGCATCCCGGATTTGATTTCGAGTTTGTTTCTAATTAGGTATAAATCCCCAAGCGAATGGGAGCCGTCGCCTCATAGCGCGCCCCCCCCCCCACACACACGCACACACACGCGCGCACACACACACACACACACACACACACACACACACACACACACACACACACACACACACACACACACACACACACACACACACACACACACACACACACACACACACACACACACACACACACACACACACACACACACACACACACACACACCACACACACACACACACACACACACACACACACACACACACACACACACACACACACACACACACACACACACACACACACACACACACACACACACACACACACACACACACACACATACACACACACACACACACACACACACACACACACACACACACACACACACACACACACACACACACACACACACACACACACACACACACACACGTACACACGCAAACACACCCACACACGCAGACGCACACACACGCACGCACACACGCACACGAACACGCACGCACACACAGACGCACACACCCACACATACACACAGACAGACAGAGAAACACACACGAGCGCGCGCGTCCGCGCACGCCAGCAACGGGGCAACGGTTTCAGAGCTTTGTATGACTGACAATCCCGCAAAGAATTCACTAGCGTTCTCTGTGATGGACGATTCATTTTTTTTTTGCTCTGTCGAAAATGCTGAAATACGCGGCGTCTAGAAGTCTACAAATATGGTGGTGGAGCAACGTTCTCCCAGAGAATACTGACTCACTGCCGAAATCTGCATTCGAAGCTTGCTTAAGTTAAACATATTTAACTAGATTGCATTTTTACTACCGCTAAGAGGCCTAGCATGATCCTTTAATATTTATTCTGCTTATTTGATCAGTTCGTTTGTTAGCTTATGGTAGTGTCTTGCATTCAATCAATGCTGAGATAACTGAAATTTCTGAGAAGCAAGAATTATCGACCCTGAGATTATGGATTAAGGCTAGTTTGTAACATCAACGGGAAACTTACTACTTCTCAATGACAATGCTGCGGTCTTTGTGTATGGAATAACCAAGCACCTTGTGAACGCACTGAAGGAATAAGCTAAATCACTTGTTAAAGATATACTCTGCACAGAGGCGCAGCCGTTGGAGATGTCTAATATTGGTGGTGGGCAAGCTCAGTGGTCCGCCTTGTCCTTGATACGCCCGCAGCATATTGAAAGGAGCGGGTAGTTTCGGGGAACGGGAAGTTCTGGCAAGGCAGTGATACGTCCTCGCCGATCATTCTGACGTGGTCGATTCCATGCTCGTGGTGTACCGGTGATTGGCTCGATGAAGATTATCTGGGTTCTCGATACTGCACAACTATGCCACCATCTTGCCAATCAGAGATTACCGATGCCGTTTCTCGGGAGCCTGCGGAGAAATGGGACATAAGTTCGTTTATAATGAACGACACATTTAAGCACAATGCCGTTTTTTCTGTCGTTATGTTTCTTGTTGCTATGTTTTCAGGACGACAAAGATATGTGCATTTTTCTACAAGCTTCATGTTTCTCTATGGTCCCATAAGCAATTGCGATACTTATCTTTAGAACATTTCAGAAGCTGACCTATTGACCATTCTGGTTGGAGGCTAACCTCTGCACTGAAAAAGAATAGCAAGCAGGTACCTTAAACAATCTACGTATATATAGAAACTTTAGCTGACAAAAAAAGATTTTACGCAGTGGTGGTCGGAGCCCCCTAGTCCATGTCCCCACAGGCCATATAGTGAGAAACTCTATGCCAGTGGCCTCTGCCGCCTGCCTGACTTGAATAATTAAGCACTTTTGTCCTGCCAAGTCGGAACGGGTGGGCTGTGCCTCCGACTGCTCCATTGTGTCATTGCTGTTTGTCCTATGAGGGGGTTTAGCTTTAGTGCACTCCCAGGTTACATGTATTAGGGTGGTATAATGTTTGTAAACAAGGATAAAGTGCCTCAGAAAGGCTTTTTTTGTCTTTAGTGTTACTGGCGCACTGACCACCTGACCGGCTTTTCGAATGTTACAAGGACATGCCGCCAACGACACGCCTGAATGCTTTCTAACTTCTCGCAGCCCCAAAGCGCCCCCTGTCCCTCGTCTTTCTTAAATATTTTTTCGTTTCTCGTTCCCTTTTCTTTTCTGCTTCTCTTTCTTTTCTTTTCTCCCTGCGTTCCCACTCTCCCGCTCTTGTCCCCTCGTATTGGAAACGAAGCTCACAGACGTCGGACGACAGCGCTCGTAGCCTCTGAACTCGATCCCTTTAATACCAGCCGCCAGCGACAACACCCGCACGTGACGTCACTGCACTAACCCTTTAAATATTACATGCCGAGTATGACGAGGCCGCCTTTGTCGAAGATAGGTCCTCCTATCAAAACGTTGGCCAAGGCCAGCCTTTCTGAGGCACTTTATACCTGTTTACAAGCTTTTTATCACAGTGTGCTATTCCATCTGTCAGCCCCTATCTTGATTTTGAACATGTATTAGGGTGGGTATGTCACCGCAGCAAGGGCAGTGTGACCTATAGCGAATGGTGCATGGCGTATAGCGTTTTTAGATGGGGCAGTACCCCAGTCTGTATTTTGCGCCAATCGGCGGCGGCATCCTCGCTAAGTTGTGGATGAGGCGGCGCGTATTTTCTGCGGACTCCGCGTTGATGAGCAAGGATGCCTTTGGCATTTAAATTGATAGGATGTTGAGAGGGATAGTGCTAGTGGAATGTATGTTGTATGCAGGCCAGGCACGAGAATATAATTATTGCTGTCACTTTTCCAAGATTCACTACGTCTAAAGGCGCCACACATATAACCTAATTTGTTTGTCATAGTCAACGCGTAACCATCTTAACCATCGGTACAAACCTGTGAGTTTGAGGATTGTTGAGTGAGAAAACGAGGATTGTTTTTTAGGGCCTTTATGTCATGAATCTAGACAGATTGCGAGCACTTCTGTAAGTTGGCTGATTGAATAAAGCATAGTTTCACACTTTGAGACACGA
This sequence comes from Dermacentor albipictus, assembly GCF_038994185.2. Classification (NCBI taxonomy): domain Eukaryota; kingdom Metazoa; phylum Arthropoda; class Arachnida; order Ixodida; family Ixodidae; genus Dermacentor; species Dermacentor albipictus. Next base: position 45,163,126 of record NC_091829.1, on the reverse strand, counting down.
AAAAAAATCACGCCACTTGAGTCTATACATGCACTCTATTGTCGTATTCAATGCTACTTGTTCGCATTTTTCCTTCACTCCGAATCGCCCCGCCCTTCTGTTCCCTAGCAGGATAATCGCACATCTTTCCTGCCGTGTTTTGTTTTAGGGTTTTCCTCTCTGTCATCTCTCTAACCCCTATCTCCCATCCCCAGTGTCCGGAGACTGATACCTGTTTAACCTCCCTGCCTTTCCTCTTCCTCTCTCTGTCTTTCCGCCGAGGGTCTTGCTCGACGGGCGACGCACCTCAAGCAACTCGATTTACAATCTGCAAAGCGCACGAGAGGAGGTGCCTGCACTCTGACATCAATGGCGCTACATTAGGTTTTTTTTCCGGCGCCCGTAGGCGCGTCCTGCGCATATCGTTAACGTTTGTTAGATTGTGAAATGCGAACACACGATGAAAGATAAAAGTGTGCACATGTCGCCTGCAGAGCTCACGAAACTCGGCTTATGCTGTTCAGAAATCAAACAGCTCCAACTTCTTTTATGCACAATTGGCAACAAATACTGCAACGGAAAAGCTTCACGCGCGCACTTCTCTTGAGCACGATGCGTTAGCTTAAAAGATCGAAAGAGAGAATGAAGAACCTTATCAAAAATGGTTGTGTTAAGATTGCTACTAATCCTAAATATTTGTGAAGGACAAGCGCGCAAAATACCCGGAGCATGTGTGGAGTCTTTTCAAGATAGAGCATGTTAGCAGCGTCGGCTGCAGGCGGTTCCAACAGCACCAATGGTCTGGAGCTCTGTGCACATTCTTTGAGTTTTGAATTTCGAAAGACGTCTGTGATATAACCGCTGGCTTATGGGCCTTTTCTTAGTGAACAAGAAAATGACAAAATTTACAGTAACGCTTCATTTCGGAAACGCGGCTACCGCGTAAGCGTATTGGTGCTGTTCCCGTTTTGTGAACTGCAGCTAAAATGTTTCAAAAATACTTCGATTGTGTGAGTGTGCCGGTTTTAACGAAGCTTATTTTATAGCCTTAGCAGCTATAGTGGGCACTAAGTCGCTATAATTGTGCATTTGCTGGTCGGCTTCCGCTGGTCCATACACACACGCACGCACTGACACAGGTGCGCACGCACACTAGGTTCAACTACAAAACTACTGCTGAAGCTAAATTTCCTGTCTTAATAGAGTCCCCACATATGTAATGCCTTTTTCTTACTACGAATTCTCCGCTTGGACAACGAGGATTGTCTTTTGTGCCTTCTCAGCGCGCCCTTAGCGGCATCATGCCCAGATTTTGGGACCGATATTTCCGGATTCAAAAACACAGTCAGCTTGGTACATTTAACCTGCGGGCAAGGGCGAGGTCCTCATACAATATTACAGACAGCCGCGCCCAACGACTGGCGTGCCTTACGGCATGAAATCGTTGGTTTATCAAATCCTGATAATATTTTATCTCTGTGTAGAGGTATCCTACGGAGCTTTGCATTCTCAGTATATTAACACCATCAACAATCTAATCAAACCTCCTACAGGTATAACTCTCCAATTCCATCATGTAATCACGACTTATCGTAGTTATGCTGTTCAAGATGTCCTTGGTCGAACGTGCAAATCCATTTCAATTCCAATGGAACACTGACATGAATTTTTCTAAAGAAATGTGTCACTTCTGCCTTTGACGATTTCATTTCCAGGCTGTTTTTAAATAAGAAGTGCACTATTACTAGTTTCCCAGTAGGAGAAAGAAAGCAGCAGATATTCCGGATTTTGAAAAATGAGGACCACTTTTTTTTGTGACGCGTACCGCAAACTCGCACTGTGTAGGTTGCTGATGTGCTCTGAAGACAGTTACTTATAATGGCTTTCTCCCAATTGTCGTGCGTTATACCGGACATTTAGCTATTTTCCCTCGGTATCCTCGGTAAAATATTCGGGGCTCGGTGTTCATATTTATTCGAACTGCGAAGCAATGTTCTCAGTGACAAGCGATTTGTGTTTATTATGTGTGGGTTCATTACAGCCTTTGTAGAAAGTTGCTTTTTGAAGCGTTCCAGAGTGTCATACTGCCGCTAATCTAAATGTTTCGTAGACTCCTAAAACAACAGCACAAGAGACGGTTGGTATTCCGCGAAAATGGAGAGAATTTTAAACACAATGCGTTGCGAAACTTTCACTTTCCTGCCTTAAATGGAAGTGTTGCAGGTGATTACTAAATACCCGTTTTTCCATGTGGCTTTTCGTGCATCATACGACAGTCGTAATTTGTTTCTACGGTGCCCACAGTGAGCTAAACAAGGCATCTTGTTAATATATGAGGAGGAAATTGTTGGCATGCTATGGATGAATGTGTAGGTTAATGTTTCAAATGGGTGTGTTAGCATGCGCATTTTCCGGTAGAATGCGTATGTAAGTGGTCCATAGCGTTATTGATCTGTTTTACCACCGGTGTGAGAGGTATACAGGCTGCGCTGGCATAATTACAACTACAATTGAGTTCAAATTTTGCGAACATAAGGTGAACTGTACGCCAAATGTGTGTGCGGTGGTAAATGCGTCTTGATCAAATACAGCGTTAAAAAATTGAAAGGAAATGTTTGAAAGTATAACGCTGCTGCTATTAGCTAGTTTTCCCAATGTTTCGAGAGAACTCAGCGTTTCATACATTTTTCACTTTGATGGAATAGGCGGGATTTAAAGCGTTAACGTATCTGGTTTGTTTAGAAGCGTTAAGAATTATTTTTGAGCCCTCATTTTTTAAAACTTTTTCACTAGTGATATATTAGTTTCGCCTGAAAAGAAACAGAGTCGTTTGGTATGGTGACTCCGAGGACAAGTTAATGAGTGAAGTGTAGATGAAGTTCAAGAAACCTGAGATTTTGCAATAAATTACGTATGCGAGCACTCTAGAGTGTTATGAGAGTGCCTAACGAGCGACAGAGAATGTAGCCCTCTGGCCTGCAGAACTACGAAAGCCACCAAGACCAAATTTAGCGAAAAATGGTGGAAGGCTGTGGAAGCTCTCTGTGCGAAGTATGGCTGGATAAAACACGGCCTTTGTAGAAAACATTCTTGGTCAAGTGTCACGGAATGTTTTATGGCTGCTATCAGATATACTTCCCAGTGTCCCGACATAGCTGTACTTTACAAAAGGTTTATATTTTGGGGGAAAGCGAATGGGGGTCATGGCAACTACAATGTGCGACAAAAAATGTTTACGTTCCTGGTCCAGTTATAAGCGTTGCGAATATTACTGATGATGAATTATTGATAGGAAGAAATTGGAAATTTCTTTCCCTATTTTCCGACGTCAAAACATGTTCCGACTTGGTTTCAACGATGTCGGCGGTGAACTAAGTAAAATATATTGTTTATAGTTGGTGCTAATCAAAGGTGCATTATGGACAATATATAGGTAAACTTCAAAGACAGGGCACTAATTATGGTATTTGCAGTAAATTATGCATGCAAGCGATCCGGAGTTTTATGAATGTGTTTTGCGGACAGAGAATTTATCCCGCTGCCCCGAGAGAACTGTGAATTCAACCGCTATCAAATCTAGCGAAATTGAGATGGGGGTGGGGGGGGAGAGGAACGTAGGACACCATGGTGAATTCAATGGCGAAGTAATGTTTGCTGATGAATTACTGGATATTTAAAGAATCCCAGGTAGGAGTCCTCCAAAGAATTACTTGTAGGCAAGGTTTCAAACAGAACAGCGATATATAAAGGGGCAACATTTTAAAGTGTGCGATACAGTTAAAACAAATTGAAACCTTTATTATGACTTTTCGAAAGGAATAACTACTCCGGAATTCGGGTTGTAATTCTCCCAATGTCGCACACATCTGCTACATGTTTTTCTTGTGAATGTTGCGACAAATTTATGTGGAGTGTACTTCGCTGGGTATAACCTCGCAATGCTATTACGTAAACTAGCGATACATTTATGCTCTAGACTGAAACATGGAGTACAATAATTTGTTTAATTATTACAAATTGTTTGCAGCAAATGGGCATTCTGCAGGTCCGGTGTGCTGCTAATACTAGGCACAGCCTTTTCATATATATAGAGAGAGAGATAGAGAGAGATAGAGACATCAAATCAGTTGAGGTTTTGCCTCCCCACTTGAGAAATACTTGGTACGCCACATTTCCACACTGTGTGATCCCGTGGAGTGGTGATGTCATCGCAGTCTACTGGGAGAGAAACTTGAATTTCTTCACACCCGAGGCATACTGAGGCCTTGTGGAGAGGACGGGGCCGACGTGTCCTTAGTACATGGTGAGTATATGGTCACTGACAATATCAGCATTCCTAGCACTCACTCGCAGTGCTACTTTTAAATGGGCGTGTTGTATTTGGTAGGTGCGTGCAACACTTCAGAAGAACTTCAGGTTTGGCCTAGTTGGTATTTACTGCAAATCATATTGACCGCAAAAAAGACGGGGACAGAGGAAGAAAACACATAAACAGCACGGGCGATAACTTTCAACTGTTTTATTCATAGCAGCCAGTGGCCATATATAGGCAAAAACAACATGCGCAGATCGTAGCAAACAAGAATGCACATCAGCTTAGCGTGGCAACCAATTATCAAAAAAATCTATTTCCGCTTGTGGCTGGATATTCTCTTTTTGAGGAGATAAAGATTCTGGGGAGAAGCCATGACCAGACTGCACGTGAACTGATGGAGGCTTACCACATAAAAAAGAAAGGCCAAGGTTGTGTTAGCGATACCTCCGTTAGGTTGTTTCGAGCGGAAATAGATTTTTTTGATAATTGGTTGCCACGCTTAGCTGATGTGCATTCTTGTTTGCTGCGATCTGCGCATGTTCTTTTTGCCTATATATGCCCACTGGCTGCTATGAATAAAACAGTTGAAAGTTACCGCCCGTACTGTTTATGTGTTTTCTTCCTCTGTCCCCATCTTTTTTGCGGTCACTATGATTTGCGTGCAATACTGATGTCCAATATTGTCTTGGTCTTCTCTCCAGGGGATGTAGTTGTTTGTGTCTTCAGTGCAGCTTTGGTGGTGTTTCTGGCGTCCAAATGGTCCAAATGGGGTAACACTTTCATCGATGGCCTCATGATATATAGTTCTAATTTATCTGCTAAGAGATAAGATAGAACTCTGCTTCTCCGTTTCACGGGTTTTCACTGCAAATATAATATGAGAAATTGTACAAGGAGTCATGCTTCGTATGGGCTGTCGCAGTGCAGTGATCTTTGATTCAGTTTCAAACACAGTGCGAACTTCTGGTATTTGCGTTCCTTTTTCTTTTATATCTGTTATACATATATTTAAAAAGAGCCTATTGCTAGTCATCATGATCATCAGACCATATTTATGTCCGCTGCAGAACGAAGTTCTACACGAACGACTGGCTTTATCCTTGTCTTGCTGTAGCCGATTCCAAGTTGCTTCTGCAAATTTCCTTTTCTCACCACTCCTAATTTTCTGCCGTCTTCGATAGCGCTTCTATTGCCCTCTCACTCATTCTGTAGTTCTAATGGTTGAAGAGTTATTCGCCTCTACGCAGGTGATGCTACTACCACCACTACAACTGACTACTACAACAAACTACTACCACTTTTACCACCACCACCACCACCACTGCTGCTGCTGCTGCTGCTGCTGCTGCTGCTACTACTACTACTACTACTTCTACTACTACTACTACTACCACTACTACTACTACTACTACTACTACTACTACTTCAGCCACTACTACTTCTACTACTACTACTTGAATGAACTGGCTTTCCACTGCATGACTGGCCGAGTTGTAATGCAGGTTGGTGCAGTAATACAGATAAGTTGTGATGATATTGCCACCTGGTGTTTTGAGCCAGCGAACATTCATCATTGCGTGCCCAGCAAAACGGCGAAGAAGACGACGAAGTCGAAGATCCCGCGCCAGCTGGAGAACCATCGCTCAGTGCTTGGCATTTTTCATCTCTGGCTGATCCTACTGTCACTTATTCTTGTGTTAAAGCGTGACAAACTGGTGGAGGTGCGGGGTAATTTAATCTATGCACCACACCCCTCCGAGCAGTAGGAGCTCCAGCCCTGTACCGGTGGTTACGCCTGTACACCGCGCCAGCAGAAGGATCCGTGGACAAGCCCCTGAGTTTGGACTCCTCCCAGAGAAAATGACAGCTCCGACCACGCCAACAGGTATGGAAGGCCCAACGCCGATTCATTGTACGCTGCTGAATCCGCGAACGCCAAATCCCTTCCACGGCGCCATACATGAGGATGTTGAAGACTGGCTGGTCCACTATGAACGTGTTGCCGCGTTCAACAAGTGGGATGACGCAGAGAAACTGAAAAACGTATATTTCAGCCTTAACGATGGTGCACGTGTTTGGTACGAGAACCGTGCAGATGCCCTAAATTCATGGGCAGAATTCAAACGCCGGATTCTTGAGACGTACGCGAGCCCTGATCGCCGGGAGCGAGCTGAGCGTGATCTTCAGTCCCGTATACAAATGCCGAACGAAGGTGTCGCAATGTATGTCGAGGACATGACGCGTCTCTTTCGCCGAGCCGACCCCAGCATGTCGGAAGAAAAGAAGGTGCGGTACCTGATGCGCGGAGTGAAAGAGCAGCTGTTCGGCGGTCTCGTGCGCAGTCCTCCCAAAACAGTGTCAGAATTTCTTTCCGAGGCCGTCACCATTGAACAGACGCTTCGGCAGCGGGTACCATCCTACGAACGCCAAGTGAACGCTGCCTCACCTACGGACTTCTTCGGAGCTCTCGGGGGCCACGTCGATTTCTTTCGAGAGCTCATTCGTTCCGTCATCCGCGAAGAACTCCAGAAGCTGTCGGTACCCTCACAGCCGACGCTCAACTCCTTGTCCAGCGTTCTCCGTGAAGAAATCCAGCAAGCGCTAAGAGAACCACCCGTCAACACCGAAGCTCGACCACTAAGCACTGACAGCTCCCGCATGTCGTATGCGCAAGCTTTGAGGCAACCTGCCCCACCTCCCTCCCCGCTTCGCACCGCGTGCCCGGCCATGCTACAGCCCGTCCAAGCGGCCTCGTATTACCAGGACCACCGACAGGCCCCAAGGAAATCAGACGTGTGGCGGGCACCTGATCGCCGTCCCCTTTGCTTTCACTGTGGCGAAGCTGGGCACGTCTACCGACAATGCTCCTATCGCGAGCTCGGATTACGCGGATTTTCAGCAAACTCGCCGCGACCTAGGTTCGGCCAGCGTCCTCCTGAAATTGAACAATACGCTGCCCAACAGTGCGGATCCCCATCAACTCGACACCAGTCACGCTCCCCTTCGCCGCGGCGGTTTTCTCCGACTCGCCGTACGTATTCGAGTGTGGTGCGGGGTCGGTCGCCCAGCCCGCACCGGGAAAACTAACCACAGCGACCTTCGGGGGCGAGGCCGCTCAGTCTGGACGTGCTCAAGGACCCCTACTGACGCGTACGCGGACCGACGATACATCGACGACGACGGTACCTGCTGATTACAGAAAAAGAATGTCCTTGGACATTCCTGTACTCCTCGACGGTCGCGAATTGACTGCTTTAGTGGACACTGGAGCGGATTATTCTATAATCAGCGAAAAACTGGCCACCCTTCTGAAGAAAGTGACAACGCCTTGGAATCAAGCGCCAGTTCGTATAGCTGGCGGGCACAACGTCACCCCACTCGGCATGTGCACGGCAAGAATACAGATTCGCGGCTCTACGTTTGTTGCCAGCTTAAGCATTCTCCCTCAGTGTTCTCGAGACCTAATCATCGGCATGGACTTTCTCCGGGAGCACGGAGCTATCATCGACATTCGCCAACGCCTCGTCACTTTCTCGACAAAGAGCGCGGCAGCGACGACCAACACCATCCACCCTCGAGCACCTCTTCGTGTCGTCGACGACGCTGTCCTGTTACCACCACGTGCAAGTGTCGTGGTTCAGGTGGCATGTGACAGACTCTTACACGGTGAAGCGGTCGCAGAAAGCAATCGCTCTCTGCTGCTTTCTCAAGGTGTTTGCGTAGCAAGAAGCCTTATTGATCTCCATGATGGCCACTGTGAGGTTCGTGTCACGAACTTCAGCTACGAACACCGGCACCTTTTCCCCGGTACTGTCATCGCCTACGCCGACCCGATCGCTGACGTCACGGAGTGTTTTGTTTCCGAGGCAATCGACAATGCTGAACCATCTATACGCAACGTCGACATTAGTCCTACGCTTCCTGAAGAGAACAAACAACACCTCCGTGAGCTGTTGCTCCAGTTCCACTCTTGCTTTGCACGGTCGTCGAAGATACGTCAAACGTCGATTACGAAACACCGTATCATCACCTATGACGACGTGTCCCCCATACGGCAACTGCCTTATCGTGTTTCCCCGACCGAACGACATGCCATTCAAACGCAGGTGAAGGAAATGCTTCAAGACGGCGTAATACAGCCTTCATGCAGTCTCTGGTCATCACCAGTCGTTCTCGTTAAAAAGAAAGATGGCACGCTTCGGTTTTGTGTTGACTACCGGAAGCTAAACAACGTCACAAAGAAAGACGTGTACCCGTTGCCTCGTGTCGACGATTCTCTGGATAGATTGAGGCGCGCGAAGTATTTCTCCTCTATCGATCTGAAAAGTGGCTACTGGCAAATTGAAGTAGATGAGCGGGACCGTGAGAAAACCGCGTTTGTGACCCCGGACGGCCTTTACGAATTTAGAGTACTCCCTTTCGGCCTCTGTTCCGCGCCAACCACATTCCAGCGAATGATGGATACAGTTCTCGCTGACCTCAAATGGAAAAGCTGCCTCGTCTATCTCGATGATGTCGTTATCTTTTCGGAGACTTTTGACGAGCACCTTCGACGGCTTCGGAATGTACTCGAAGCCATTCGATCGGCTGACCTTACACTCAAGCCAGAGAAATGCCATTTCGGTTACGAGGAACTGAAGTTCCTTGGTCACGTCGTGAGCGCGGCAGGTGTTCGGCCCGATCCCGAGAAGACTGATGCCGTAGCTGCTTTCCCCACTCCAACCGACAAGAAAAGTGTCCGACGGTTTTTGGGCTTGTGTGCCTACTATCGGCGCTTCATTGAAAATTTTTCGAAGATTGCAGAGCCGCTATTTCGCCTTACACGTGACGACGTACCATTCCTCTGGACTGATGAACAACAGACTGCCTTTGCGGAGCTACAACGTCGATTGTCTTCTCCTCCCGTGCTCGGTCATTTTGATGAGGATGCTGACACAGAAGTACGCACTGACGCCAGCAATATCGGTCTCGGAGCTATCCTGGTGCAACGGCAAGACGGAACTGAACGAGTTATCGCCTACGCGAGCCGCACTCTGTCACGGGCAGAGTCAAATTATTCCACCACAGAGAAGGAGTGCCTTGCGGTTATTTGGGCTACTACAAAGTTTCGGCCGTATCTCTACGGGCGGCCATTTAAAGTGGTGACCGATCATCACGCTTTGTGCTGGTTGACCAACCTCCGAGACCCTTCTGGACGATTGGCACGTTGGAGTCTGCGACTCCAGGAGTTTGACATCACCATCGTATACAAGTCTGGTAGGAAACATGAAGATGCTGACACGCTATCACGAGCACCTGTTGCATCTCCGAATCCTCACGAGCAAGACGACAGCGCCTTCCTGGGAGCCCTCAGCAGACCGGACCTACTCGCTAAACAACGATCGGACGCTGAGTTAAGGCCCATCATTGATCACTTAGAAGGCGGCATCGCGCCCATTCCTCGCCCACTTTCGCGACGGTTGTCGTCATTTTGCCTTCGAGAGGGCATCCTATACAAAAGAAACACAGGTGCCGGCGACAAGCCACATCTTCTAGTAGTTCCTCAAGCCCTTCGCGACGACATCCTATTAGCCTGCCACGACGAGCCGACATCTGGTCACATGGGTTACTCAAGGACTCTGGACAGGGTACGGCAAATGTACTACTGGCCTGGCCTGACTGCTTGCGTCAAACGCTACGTGAAAGGATGCCGTGAATGCCAGCGCCGAAAGTCACCACCCTTCAAGCCTGCAGGCCTTCTACGACCCATCGACCCTCCGCGTACGCCGTTTGATCAAGTTGGAATGGACCTTCTTGGACCATTTCCCTTGTCTTCCTCCGGCAATAAGTGGATCATTGTCGCAACTGATTACTTGACGCGTTACGCTGAGACGAAGGCACTACCACGCGGGACAGCATCGGAAGTTGCCCAGTTCTTTATGCACCACATTGTGCTTCGGCATGGCGCACCATCATTCATCATCACTGACCGAGGGACGGCATTTACGGCGAAGCTTCTGGACGACATCTTGAAGTTGAGTTACACGACTCATCGAAAGACCACTGCATACCACCCTCAGACTAACGGCTTGACAGAAAGACTAAACAAAACACTGGCAGACATGCTATCTATGTACGTCGATGTGCAGCACAAAACGTGGGACGAAATCCTGCCGTACGTAACGTTTGCGTACAACACTGCCACACAGGAAACTACACGATTTACGCCGTTTCACCTCGTTTATGGCCGAGATGCTCAAACTATGCTAGACGCCATGATTCCGTATGAAGACATTGATCAGCTCGACCAGTTAGCTCCTGGCGTCGAGGAGTACGTTCAGCGTGCCGAGGAAGCACGTCAACTGGCCCGTGTCCACATAAGACAGCAGCAGTGTACAGATGCCATAAGGTACAATCTTCACCATCGACAAGTTACCTATGAGCCTGGTGACCAAGTTTGGGTTTGGACCCCCATTAGACGGCGAGGCCTCAGCGAGAAACTCCTGAGCAAGTACTTTGGACCATGCACAGTACTAAGGCGTGTAAGCGACGTGAACTATGAAGTGATTCCAGACGGAGACCTACCATCGCCCAAGCGCCGTTTACCACGCGCAGAGACTGTACATGTCGTCCGCCTCAAGCCGTATTTTGCACGGTGATGTTAAGTCTACTGGTGAAACAAACTCTTGTTTTTTGCTGTCGTCGCGTCGTCCTCCAAAGAACTGCGAAGTGATTTTTCTTTTTTTTTTTTGCTCCCGCCGACAGAACCCATTTTTTCCCCTCGTGTGCATGCCCGTATGTGTGCTAGCGCGTTTCCCCCCTTTTTTTATGTCCTACCTAATGCACGTACCTTTCGTGTACGTCTTGTGTTTGAGCATCGAGTCGATGCTTCATAGGGAGGGGGAATAATGCCACCTGGTGTTTTGAGCCAGCGAACATTCAGCATTGCGTGCCCAGCAAAACGGCGAAGAAGACGACGAAGTCGAAGATCCCGCGCCAGCTGGAGAACCATCGCTCAGTGCTTGGCATTTTTCATCTCTGGCTGATCCTACTGTCACTTATTCTTGTGTTAGAGCGTGACAATATATTGAAGGAACGTGTCAGTTTTTATAAGTGTTCTGTGCGCGAGAAGTAACACGAATCCAGTTTACAGTCCCTAGGGGAGCAATGCAAAGTGAACGGCGTACACCTGGCCACTTTAAACAAGATCATGTTCATGGGCCTTCACGGGCCTCGTCTATTGCCTCTCTTAGCTTCAACTCACCTTCTGCTGTTCATAAATTAAATACCTCCAGTTTTTCATGAGTCCATTGGCAAGAAACACTTTTTAAAGAATGAACTGTATGCTTTTACCTGCTAAAACAACTCTCCGATCTTGAACGAGAAGGAAAGGGATTAACCGAGGGGCCCGATTTTTTGTTATTAATCATATAAGAAGCCAACAAACACTGACAGCAAGGACAACCTAGGAGAAATTACTTGAGCGTAATAAATAAAATAAAGAAACGATAAATTAATGCAAATGAAAGTTGATGGAAAAACAACTTGCCGCATGTGGGGACCGAACCCAGGTTTCTACTAGGAAACAAAAATACCCAATAAAGTGGATGAGGAAATGGCTCCGCGGTAGCTCAATTGGTGGAGCATCGCACGCGAAATGCGAAGGTTGTGGGTTCCGTCCCCACTTGCGGCAAGGTCTTTTTTCATCCACTTTCATTTCCACTAATTTTTCCTTGTTTAATTTAATAAGCACAAGTAATATCCCCTATGTTCTTCTTGGTGTCAGTGTTTGCTGGCTTCTTATGGTATTTCTGACTATGAGGCACGCCGTGGAGGAGGACTCCTGAAATTTCTGCCACCTGGGGTTCTTTAACGTGCCCCTAAATTCAAGTACACGGGTGTTTTCCCCTATGGAAATGCGCCCACCGTGGCCTGGATTCGATTCCGCTACCTCGTGCTCAGCAGCCCAACACCATAGCCACTGAGCAACGACTAAAGAACACTTTAACTGACGACGTTCACACATTAGGCTTACCTTCATTTCGGTGTATTTGTTTAAAAGATCGAAGGAAGAAATGAACACCGCAGAAAGGACATGTTTGTTTTGAGAACCCTAATATACATAATTATTTATGATGACAAGATACGCAAGACACCCAGAGCAAGTTTGGAGTCTTTCAAGATAGAGCACGTTAGCAGTGCCAGTTTCTTTCGTCTTTATTGGCAATGGTTGCGCTTCATTCCTATGCTACTTTGAAAACACTTCCACCATGTAACATCTTGCTTATGGCAAATGAGAAAATTCACTGATACGCTTTATTTCGTAGACGTGATAGCGTATTGGTGCTATTCCCAGTATGCGCATTGCGTGTGGAACGTTTCAAAATAAGTCTTCGATTGTGTATGTCCTTTCAAGGCTTGTTTTATTGCGATAGCAATTATAATAGCTAGTAAGCCGCCATAATTGTGCTTTCGCTGCTCAGCTTTTGCCCAGCGTTAGACGCAGCAGATTCTTCACTTCGCTATAAATCTCCAAGCGAATGGGAGCCGTCGGCTCAGAACACACACACACACACACACACACACACACACACACACACACACACACACACACACACACACACACACACACACACACACACACACACACACACACGCACACACACACACACAGTGACACCACTTGTAAAGTTGACACAGCAGTGATATCTCGACAGCTGCGCGCCACACAGTGCTTGCAGACCTCTATGAATTAGTCCTGCACTTAGTCTCGAGAAACATGCACCCTAAAATACGCAAGGCCAGAAGAAAGCCAAGATCAGAAGCACACAAAATATATTTCGCAGAGGGAAAAGACGTGTTATACGTCGACGCGATCACATACAAAAAACACTCCGGAGCGGTAGTCAGCGTTGTTGATCACCAGCTTAGAGAAATCAATGGCGTTTCCATCAAAGGCAACAGCACCCTCGAGGTTCGGGAATCGGTGACCGCACTAGCCATCAACCACCAGGGTGAAGAGGCCACTACAGCAATACTTGCGGACTCGCAAGAAGCGTGCAGAAGGTACAGCGGTGGACGCATATCCACTGCGGCCATCCGCATACTCAGAACGAGAAAAAGAACCTTTTCGAGATGCTTCGTTACGTGGACACCAGGCCACCAAACTGTGACAGGAAACCAGCGTGCCGACTCCAACGCCCGAACCTACGCCAACCGGGGGCCGCACGCCGACGACGAACCCGGGCACAGTCACCAGACGCTATGGAGCAATTTACAGCAATTTACTATGGAGCACATACAGAGCCCATACACACACATACGCCCCTCCCCACAAAGACCTTAGTAGAGAGAAGTCTGTTGCCTGGAGTGGAGACAACTTCAGACTAATACATACCCCAGTCTGAGTCTACTGAACATATGGCAATAAACGCCCGCTATGCGTTGAACACGCAACGCGTTACCCCGTTACATGGGCCTGCCAAAAACCAAAGATAGCGCCAGTACACAAAACCTGAGCAACGGGAGGCTGCGCTGTCTTGCTCGAAGCCTGAAGCTCAAGCTGATGAAGCTCTCAAGTTGATCAAGCAGCCCAATCTGATCAAGCAGCTCAAGCTGATCGACGGAGCTAGCAAAATGGCGAAGGCCACAGGGGCCCTGGACTGAGGGATCCACCTTCGCCCGTATACCTCCTTTGTGAAAATAAAGTTTTTAATTCATTCATTCACGAAACTCAGCTGCTGATGTTCAGAAATCAAATAGCTCCGACATTTTATGAATTCATTGGCAATAAACTTTTGAACAAAAGAGCTTCACGCATAAACTGCCCTTGCGTTCGCTGCATTGGCTTAAGAGATCTCAAGAGAAAACGACGGTACTCAATAAGGCTTGTCTATCTTAAGGTTGCTTCTAACTGTAATTATTTATGTGCACAAAACCTGCAAGGCAGCCAGAACAAGCTTGGACCATTTTCTAGATAGAGCTTGTTAGCAGCGCAAACACAATTCGGCGCCATTAGCGGTCCACTGCTCTTGCGTCGACACTTTCCAAAACCGGCCATCATATAACCGGTGGTATATAGAATTACTCCATTCATAAACGAGCAAAAGAGAAAATTTCCTATGACGTTCCTTTCTGAGTTACGCGCAAGCGTGTGGGTGCTATTCTGTTTTTTGGCATTGCGCGTAGAATGTTTTAGAAATTCTTCGATTTAGTATTTCTTTTCAAAGCTTATTTCATTGCGATAGCAATTACTAGAGCTACTAAGTCGCCGTAATTGTGCTTTCGCTTTTCCCGTTCCGCCCAGCGTTGAACATAGCGGGACCTTCACTTCTCCTTGCGCTTCCCGAATATGATTTACACTTTCTTTCTAATTAGGTATAAATCGCCAACATGTTGTGCTCGTACACTCATGTTTAACATGGCGGCCATGTAGTTTACTCACTTCTGCACATGCAGTCAGAAAATCAAGAGAGTTTGGATTGGTGTTCATTCGTGTGCGAGGGTGACTCGTCGCCTCAGATTACACACAGACAAACAGAGAGACACAGACATACACAGAAGCACACGCACACTGACACACAAGCACACTCACACACACACGCGCGCGCGCCAGCACGCATGGATGCGCTGTGTCGAAAGTTCAGGTACGTCAAATATAAATCTTTTTTTGAGGGCGACAGAATTGGACAAGCGACTGTAGCCTGAACATATGTCTATAGTGCTGCAAGGGCTACTGTGCTTTGCGGTGGCAGTATGCGGTGACAGTGACCGACTGTGATTGTACTTCTACGCTCCTATCTTTCTTTATCTCTACTTTGTTATCACTTAGCCTCCCACTTCCCTCTTTCCCCAGCGCAGGGTAGCAAACCGGATCTTCCCCTCTGGTTAACCTCCCTGCCTTTCCCCTTTCCTCTGTCTCTCTAGTTTACAAAATAAGAAAAAATGAACATACCGATGTCTTCAGCTATATGCGAGGGTGAATCTGACAGTCGTTCTCCTAATTTTTTAACCAATGTACGGCTCTAAATGCGAACTCGACATATCTATCCGCAGCGTTTCTCCTTTCTTGGAACGGCCCAGTCTTATGTGCCGGTGCCTATGTGACATGGCGTTGATGTCACTTGCTGAAGGTGGCGGTTGTGCGTCACAAGTCATTGACGTACGAAGAAAGAAATGCGACTTGTTTTCTATGGCGCAAGGGACGAAGGCCCATCGAGATCCTCACGGAAGTGCAGTCCATGTATGGAGAAATGTATCTGGCTTTGAGAAGTGTGAGGTGCTGGTGTTGTTCTGTGTTCGCAAAATGCCGCGAAGACTAGCATGGCAGATATCGTGGATTCACAGTTAGGTGGACGAATTCTACGACAGGGGCATCTCATATTTAGTCCTGCGTTGGCGGAATTGCCTGAACTGGTCAGGGAACTAAGGAGGAAAATAGTGTAAGGTACGGGGAAAGACCGTATATCTATAATTACCTGTATGTACCTTATCTTGCCAATAGAAACTTGGGACTAATGCTTTCTGGTTCGCCAAAGGTCGCACGTAGGAAATAAGCATTGCTAAAGTAGTGGCAGTGTCTTAATAATCTGTACTGATTGTTAAACTGTGAAGGCCCACTTGTTGCTGTGCATCACTCGAACGCCGTCTTACCAAGACTTCACAGCGCCGCGTGAACGCTCGATCAGAAGCGAATCAAAGGTGCATTCAAATAAATGGCGCACCGGATTTGCATCGCCTGCGTGTCATCTCGTCGATATCTCGGAAGTGGTGGTTCTTGAGAGTCATCCACTGTTCCCCGCTGGGGTCTTTTCGAAGCGTCAGTGAAAGGCACACATCGCTGACACGAAATTCGCTTTTACGTGAAAGGAACGACTTTCAAACATTGCGAACATGGAGCCGCCTCGGACTTGTCAAAGCGCCGCGTCATGGAGATAGCTAATCTGGGCGCGAACGCGCTGCCGCTTTGGGACGTCGAAAGAAAGGCGGCGAGAATTCCAGAACCAGGGTTCTAATGCCTGCACCTGCATGGACAAGCAATAGAGTCTTGCGGTTAAACTTGGTGGTCCTCTCACCGGGTGCAAAAGCCGTCACTTTGCGTTGCTCGTGGCACGACGTGGCGTGATTTTGGCAAATGCGACCGTGACTCTGTATTCCGATCTTCCATTCCGTGCTTCGTCATTGGCGAGTGGCAGCCGGTCTACGTTGTAAGGATGATGGGGCAGTCGTGAGCGGTAGGCGCTAAGAGAGTGAATCTATCAAAATGAGCCATTTTAATTGCCTTGGAGCAAGGGGAGCGGTATTTCACGCGAGCTTGTGTACCCAGATTTCGAGGGAGCTCCATTGGTTCGTCCGAACATGCTTTAACAAAACTGCAACGATATTTAGGTGCCGGCAGTGTGTGGCCTTCCACAGGGTGTGATTGTGTTGAGTAGTGAGGTGTTTGCGGTCTACCTGTAAAGGAAGAAGAATTTCTTCGCACCCAGGGCTAACTGAGGGCTGGTGGAGAGGACGGTGTCGAGGTGTCTTTAATACATTGTGAGTATACGGTCACTGGCATTATTAGAAATTCATGGAGAGCGCGTACATACCGTGTCAATTTTAAATGTGCATGTTACATTTGGAAGGTGCGTGAAATATTGACGTGCAATATAGTCTTGGTCTTCTGTCGTGGCGGTGTAGTTGACCATGTGTGCCGCCGAAGCTTTGGTGGAACATCTGGCGTCTTAATGGCCTGATACTTTCGTCGATGGCGTGATGATTTATATTTGAAATTTGTCTGCTGAGAGGTTGAGATAATATAGAACTCTGCCTCTCGATTTCACGGGTTTTCACTTCAAGTATGAGATGGGAAATTGAAAAACATACAAGGAGTCATGGCTTCGTTTGTGCAGTCACAGTGCGGTGATCTCTGAGTCAGAGTGAAAGAGAGCGCGGGTCGACTAATGCTATTGTCGTTCCTTTCTCTTTTAAATCTTTTACTTATAACGCAAAACACACAATTGCTAGTCTTCATGACAATCAACCAATTTTTATGTCCGCTGCAGAGCGAAGGTCTATCCGAACGATTCCAATTATGCTTGTCTTGCTGTAGCCAATTCCAAGTTGCACCTGCAAATTTCCTTTTCATGGCTCCACTTAATTTTCTGCCGTCTTCGACAGCAGTTCTCTTCCATTTGCACTTACTCTGTAGCTCTAATGGCCCAAGAGTTATTCGCCTCTATGCATAATCAAGAAAACACAAGGTCGGCTGTGCGCACACGTTCGCGCGCTTGTCTTTGTCGCGACTGCGCAGGCGTCACCGCATGACTCGGCTCCACCAATAGGGACGCGCAAAGCTCATCGCCTGCACTCGCTGGAGGTCTCTCGCGGAAAGGCGAGAGGATGTCGCTGCTTTAGTTATTCAGGCAGAAGCCTCAAGTGGCTCGTACGCCCGATGGTCTGGAAAACGCGGCGTGCGGTACAGGGAGTCACGTGAGCTCGCCTCGTGCAGACACGCGCTCGTGCCACTGCTGGCGCGTTCTTCGTCGTCTTCTTCCACAGCTGGCTCTGATGCCGCTCATCATGCCAGAAAAAGTCAAAATTAGTTAAGATATGGTTAATTCAGGCACTCGAACCCCCGAGCCTAGGTGGAAGTGAAACCTATGGCCTTTGGCGTTAAGGCGAAGTTAACTAAGGAATAGTGAATCTACTATAGATGACACGAAATCACTGGAATTCACGACCTTTCGTGGTGGTCGCCTCCCCCCCCCCCCCTTCGACCGTCGGTGGAAGTCGGACCCATGACCTTGGCGTTATTTAGGGCAAAGTTCATCAACTCACATTTAATTAAGGTAGCACCAATTAACACACTCCAACCCACGTCCTTTGGTGGGAGAAAATAAGTAATAAAAAGCAACAACTCATTCCAATGAGACTCTCAAGTAATTTAATGAATGTCCCTTGACCGCGCAGGCTTTATTCGCCTTCACCCTTTTTGGCATATGCCAAAGTGAATGTAAATTTTCTATTCAGGTGGCTTTGCTGAAGCGTATTAGCTTGAGAAGCGAAGTTCGGCAAGTGCTTTTAGTTTCGCACACTGACGTTGCGATGGCAGTATCCTTTATCTTAAGATACACGATGCATTCTTTCATGTAGCGGAAATACAGATGCTGATACACGTCTTGCAAGACGTATCGTGATTCAGATACGTTATACCCAAAGGGTATCTAAGATAGTACCTACTATACATGTATCTTCCACACTGCCCACCACTGGTCGCTGCGTGGTGCGCATAGATACATGACGTTCCACAACCACGCAATCCTCCACAGGTGCACACAACTGCTATGGCCGCGTTTTTGTCAACAATATGATTGACACTTCACACGGCGGTTCACACGTTGTAGGAGTCCCAACAGGGTATTGTGAACTCCCATGTGCCGCACTAACTTCGCAGGGATCCGTCGTCTGTGTGTGAGGTGCTGACATCTTTTGCGACTCTGAAAACTTTATTTTTTTTTATTGCTTAAGGCCACCAAGATGTCGAACGCGCGGTTTGGTCAGTCTAAAAGGCCATACTAAAACAGTGCTACACTTCCACGGAGTCTTTGAGTTGCTTTACTCACTGACAGGCATGCGTTCAAGACTGGGTACTCGCGTACTCACGTAAATAATAGTCGCACTTTGTCAATACGTGGTTAATGGACAGCACGGGCGAATTTTAGCAACTCCACTTCGTATAGCAAGACATTGGACGGGCGTACACGCTCTAGGCGTCCCACTTTGGTCGGTCGTCTCGCCTGCGCTCTTTAACGTCGCGATGATCAGATTCGCATTTGAGTTAGAGGCAGTTCAAAACGTCACCTTGATTTAAATGTGGACAATTCACTGCCGTTGAGCTGCATCGCGGTGCCAGGGGGAGGGGCGGGGGGCGCCGCCGTCAATTTTTTTGCACTGTTTCATCGTGTAGAACAGGCCTGTGTCGCGCTTTTTCTCTATTCCCGTGTGTGCTGAAGTACGCGTGCCGGAACTCCTAATGCTGCATATGTTGCCGTGAACGTTACACATGCACGCCGGAGTCGTGCATATTCCTTGTCTTAGGCAATGCTTAAGTGCACGTGCGCCGAATGTTTGACAAATCAGTGCAGAATTTTTGGGCAGCAACCCTCCGCTTGCTTTTCTTTATGTCAGAGTTAGCGCACCCTGCTGTACCAGTTTCATCTGATTTTTATGGCATATTTTTAGAAATTATTCCAGCACTAGCTTTTCTCTGGAAAGGAATCACTGACTTGCCTCTCTGTCTCATTGTAAGAAGAAAAGCTTCCGTACAAGTTTCTTGTTTTCCTTTACTCTGAATTTCGAAGTGAGCCTTTGTGCTGGGATATTTCATGACCGTGCATTCTCTCGGCGCATAAGTCCAACTGATCAAATCATAAGTGGTGTTTGCCACAAATGTATTCTCTCAATAGGTTTTATGTCTGTCACGCTGGAAGTTTTGATGCTTAACATGGTACAACCAAGAAAAATGTTAGGCAGAAATTAGAAATCAGAAATCAGAAATTGAATATCTTACAAGGAGTCATGCTTCCTATGTGCAGTCACAGTACGGTGATCTCTGATTCAGCCTCAAACCCAGCGCAAACTTCTGGTATTTCCGTTCCTTTTTAAAGTATCTTTTGTACTTATAATTAAATATAACCTGTTGTAGTCATCATGATCATCAACCTATTTTTATGTCCGCTGCAGAACGAAGTTCAATCCGAACGATTCGAATTATCCTTGTCTTGCTGTAGCCGATTCCAAGTTCCAGCTGCAAATTTACTTTTCATCACCCCACCTAAGTTTCTGCCGTCTTCGATAGCGCTTCTATTGCCTTTTGACTCATTCTGTAGTTCTAACGGTCGAAGAGTTATTGGCCTGTACGCATATGATGCTACTACCACTACGACTACTTCTAATACTACTACTATTACTGCTATTATTTCTGCTACTACTACTACTACTACCTCTACTACTACTACTACTACTACTACTACTGCTGCTACTACTACAACCAGTACTTCTACTACATTTACTACTACTACTACCACTACTACTTGAATGCACTGGCTTTCCACTGCATGACTGGCCGAGTTGTAATGCAGGTTGGTGCAGTAATACAGATAAGTTGTGATGATATAGAAGGAACGTGTCAGTTTTTATAAGTGTTCTGTGCACGAGAAATAACACGAATTCCATTTCCAGTCCCTAGGGGAGCAATGCAAGGTGAATTGTCTACACCCGGCCTCTTTGCAGATGATCGGAGCTTCATGGGGCTCGTCTGCTGCCTCTCTCAGCTTCAACTCACCTACTGCTGTTCATAAATGAAATAGGTTCAATTTTTCATGAATCCATTGGCAAGAAACACTTTTAAAAAATTATATCATGGGGTTTACGTGCTAAAACAGCTTTCTTATTATCAACGAGAAGGAAGGGTATTAACGGAGGGGTCCAATTTTTTTATTAGTCATATCATAAAAGCCGACAAACACTGACACGAAGGACAACATAGGGGAAATTACTTGCGCTTAATAAATGAAACAAAGAAACCATAAATGAATGGAAATGAAAGTGGATGAAAAAACAAGTTGCCGCACGTGGGGACCGAACCCACAACCTTCGCGTTTAGCGTGCGATGCTCTCCAAATTGAGCTACCGCGGTGCAGTTTCCTCATCCACATTCTTGGGTATTTATGTTTTCTACTACAACCATGGGTTCCGTCCCTACCTGCGGCAAGTTCTTTTTTCATGCACTATCATTTCCATTAATTATTTGTTTCTTTATTTAATTTATTATGCACAAGTAATTTCCCCTAGGTTGTCCTTGGTGTCAGTGTTTGTTGGCTTCTTATGATAGGACTAATAAAAAGAAAATCGGGCCCCTCGGTTAATCCCCTTCCTTTCCGTTTATTACATAACGAGGGTCTCGAATCCAGCAACATCGATGCCTTCAGATAGCATGTGTGGGTTTATTGA
>NC_091829.1:45094358-45136858 GCF_038994185.2 Dermacentor albipictus | reverse complement strand
CCAATGACTGTGAACTGAGATCGTGCTGTTAGAAAGCTTTTGATCCATGACAAGGTAAGCGGGTCAAGATTAGGACAACTGAGTTTGGCCATGAGACGACGATGAGCTACACGATCAAATGCTTTTGAAAAACCGATGTAAATGACGTCGGTCTGAAAGAAACTAATCCAAGTTCATGTTGAGGTCTGTAGTGAATTCGAATAATTGTGTTTCACATGATAACCAGGGGCGAAATCTGTGCCGCTTGCTAAAAAAGAAAGAATTATTATCGAGATGACCGGCGACATGGGAATATATGATGTGTTCCATTAGTTTGCATGCAACGCATGTCAGCGATATAGGCCGATAATTCGATGGGTCAGAGCGGTTGCCTTTTTTGAAAACCGGGGTTACTTTTGCAGTATTCCAGTCGTGCGGAATTTCACCTTCTGAAAGGGACTGCGCATAAGCTATGTGCAAGATGCTTTACGACACGTCCTTAGTACTTTAAAGGAACTTTGCAGGAATATTGTCAGGTGCCGGAGCACTCGAAATTTGTTATTTGTTAATGAGGCACAATATGCCTTCAAGTATGATGACGACCGGCGGCATTACATCAAAATTTGGTCAAGGCAGCGCCGATACATCATGAACAGGTTCGGAGGTGAAAACAGAAGAGAAATAGGAGTTCATGACACCAGCCCGCTGATCAAGGGGAACGTCAGAGCCGTCTGGATAAAGAAGCGCAACGTTATGGGACTGATTCTCCAAGATTTTTTGGTGTTTACACTCATGATATTTTTTAGATCCTCATGATGAATTTTGCGTTTCGAGTGCCTCAAAAGACAGGCATATTCACGCAGGCAATCCGAGTATTTCTTCCATTCAGATGCTGAAGACGATTTCTGAGCGACACGATACAATCTTTTTTTCTTGCGCGATAGCCTCTTTAGCGAGTTGGAATACTAAGGCTTGCCTGCATCGCCTCGAATGCCAATCAGAGGGACGTGTTTGTCAATTAGATTTTTAATTTCCTGTTTGAACAGTAACCAGTTATTGTTAACTGATCGTGAAGAAGCAGATTGACGAAAACATTCATAGAAAAATTCCAGTTCAGAGTTAATCGCAGAAAATTTGGCCTTGTTGTAGCTCCTGATATATTTTTTTATTGGCGGTATTTTTTTAATGGGAAAAGATAGGTGCAATGTTACGGCTTTGTGATCACTTAGTTGCGTGACATGGGACACTGATGAAGCGAAGTCAGGATTTGAGACCAGAACAAGATCGAGAATGTTAGAGCCCCGAGTGGGCGAGTGGACAGTCTGAGTAAGGTTGAACAATAGGCTTAACTGAAGGAAGTCTTTGGATAATCGTGAGGATGCGGTCGAGTTCTTCCAGTCAATATCAGGGAAGTTGAAATCGCCACATAGGATGTAATTGGCGTTGGGGAACCGGGAAGTCAAATATTTAACTAGAACCGAGTGTAAGTCAGTAGTGAAGGTGTGGTCACAGTCCGGAGGGGGATAACATGCTATAAGTACGTTCGTAAATGTTTTGAGGGACAGTTTAACGCAGACAATCTCTAGGCTGCAGTCAATCGCAGCAGAACATGAGGGTACATTGGATCGAACAAAGACCAATACACCACCGCCCCTATGTGAAGTCTTATCGTATCTATAAGTAATTAATGAGGTGGCATCCTGCAATAGTTCGTCACTTTCGATGTCCGGAGTTAGCCATGAATCGGTAAAGATGGCAAAGTCGGTTTCACTATGCTGAATAAGAGCGTCCACGATATCCTTTTTCGGTAAGTAACTACGGACGTTCAAAAGCACACCCTGCATAAGGCGATAGGTTGCTTCAAAGGCGGGATTGGGTGAGTCAATGGCTAAGGATGAAAACGGGTGAGCGCAATTACGTGTTGGTGGCTAGGATTCAAATTCGATAACAGAGTCAGTCTGAGCATTGCAAACAAAACGCTTATTGCCTGGGATAAGTTTATCGAACCTAATCTTAAAAGGAAGGCTTCTCTCCTGCGCGTAAAGATAAAGTTTTTATCTATATGTTTTTATCTATAGATAAAGATCACATAGTGGAAATCCTTCCACCATATGATCACTTGCTTATGGCAGTTTTCCCTAGCGAGTGACCGCAATGAAGTCACGAAGATGTAAATGACAAAGTTCACTGTGACGCTTTATTTCGTAGACGCGCAAGCGTTTTAGTATTATTCCCTCTTTGCGCATTGCGTGCTGAACATTAAAAAAAGAAACACCCCCAATTGTGCATGTCCTTTCAAGGCTTGTTTTATTGCGATAGCATTTATAATAGCTAGTACGTCGCCATAATTGTGCTTTCGCTTCTCGGCTTCCGCCCAGCATTTGACGCAGCAGATTCTTCACTTCGCTTTAATACCCGAATATGATTTAAACTTTCTTTCTAATTAGCTATAAATCCCCAAGCGAATGGGAACCGTCGCCGCAGAGCTCTCTCTCGCGCGCGCGCACACACACACACACACACACACACACACACACACACACACACACACACACACACACACACACACACACACACACACACACACACACACACACACACACACACACACACACGCACACACGCACACACACACACACACACACACACACACGCACACACACACACACACACACACACACACACATATATATATATATATATATATATATATATATATATATATAGAGAGAGAGAGAGAGAGCGAGAGAGAGAGAGAGAGCCAAACTTTATCTGAGAGGGAAAGATTTTAGGGAGTTGTGGTCGGAGCCCCCTAGCCCCGCTGGACATATAGTGAGAAACTCTGTACCATTGGCCTCTGCCGCCCGCCTGGCTTGGATAATTAAGGACTTTTGTCCTGCCAAGTCGGAACGGGCGGGCTGTGCCTCCGACTTCTCCCTCGTGTCATTGATGTTTGTCCTGTGAGGACGCTTAGTGCATTCACAGGTTACATGTATTAGGGTGGATATGCCACCGCACCAAGGCCAGTTGGCCCCATAGCAAATGGGACACATGGTGTTTAGCAATTTTAGATGGGGAATACCCCAGCCCATATTATGCGCCAATCGGTGGCCGGTTCCCCGCTTATTTGTGGATGAGGCGGCGGGTATATTCTGCGGCTTCCACGCTGACGAGCAAGGATGTCATTGACATTTATATTGATGGGATTTTGAGAGGGATAAAGCGAGTGGAATGTAAGTTGCTAATATCTTCAAACGAAAGGAGATACCTTACATCATGATCATCATTACAAGCAACACGGGGTGCTTTTCTAGCATAGAGGAAAGAAAATAAAAAACAGGGGAGAGCATTGAGCAAAGGGAACCAAACATTTCCACCCAATTGCCCTAAGTCTCATAGGTCATATGTTGGGGCGATACTGGGAGATCGGGTGTCAAGGATTTCTGCGTGGCGTCATGCTTCTTTTTAGTTCATTTCCTTCTTCCATGGTTATAATACCGTCCACGGAGGCGAAATGCAAAGCTAAACCTCGCTATCGCTGTCAGTGCTTGCCACTTCGGGCGAAAGTGCCAAATTAATTTTGCACCTCTACTGCTATGAATTGTTATCTGCACCCCCGCCCAAATAAATAAGCACTGAACCTATTTTTTCCTCTATATGCAACACATTGAAATAAGTTTTAGTATGAGCAGTGAAATATTGTCTACCAGCTTTTGATCGCTCGGAAATGAACGTAGTTTACGTGAGCAGTTCTGGAAATGTGGGTGAAAAACGTTGTGCTGCTACTGTTGCTGAACCCCCATGCAACCTCCCCCCCCCCCCCCCCCCCTATAAGAACAAAACAAAACGCTACATGGGGATTTCATTATTTCTAGACTAGCGACGAAAGCAAGCCCCTCCGTGTCATTTGCGGAGTGTTTCGCGCTATCTTCGCGCTCCAGTTTTGTGTATCTTATTCCAATAACGCTACGTAGTAGCTCTATAACGTCATCTGCAGATTAGGGTCCTGCAGATCTCTGGCAACTAGTGGCACATGCTTATAACGAAATCCTGCTATATGTCCACAACGAGTAGTCGCTTCTGTATACCCTTACTATATTTGAGGATTATGGATTGATGCCTGGTGTAAGGGTTAGTTATTTGAAGAGCCAGTATTTTTTCATTGGTTTTCCATACACACTTCTCCACATCGCCTTGCCTTTACAGTGGCACACCAGAACCAAACTCCTGGATGTCTCATTGGAGACGTTTGGCACCTGAGATGGCGTGAGGACGTCCATCATGTTACCATTAAAGAGCAATGTTTAGGCAGAGGGATATTTCGATTTTGTTCTTCCTGAGCGAGGTTATTCAAGCCAGTTTGTTTCCTAGGAAGTCTTTGGTGCATTTGTCAGGTAGCTAAGGCACTCTTTCGTATCTAGAGGAGTGTGGGAAGCAGACAGAAAAACTTTACTTCATACCCGGCGTGTTTGTGGACTGGGCTGCCGCTGAGGTGTCGGCCAGGAGGTTTTGCCTCGTAGCGGCTTCCTCGGCCCGCTGGATTTCCCGGAGTTGCTCTTCCAGGGTTGACCTGAGCAGCGCTGCCCACCAGCGCGCGCGGAGGCTTTCGCTGGAGGCTGCGTTCTCATTACTGTGTATTGATCCATGGTACTCCTATAGTATGTGTTCTAAGGTAGCTCGTGCATCTCGGTCTTTGCATTTGTCGGTAGTGCATATTGCTGCACATATAACATGTAGTAGTGCCGGACTCATACATAACTTGGTTTGTAACTGTCGCCATTGGACAGACTGCGACCTATTGAGTTGTGGGCGAGGTGGCTGGTGGCAGTGAAATATCGGCGCGACCGGCATTGGGGTAGCCTCGTGACCACGGCGGCTTCTCTTTTCCTGATGTCTCGGTCGCACCTTCCGTACTTTTACTGCACACAATAATGTGGACCATGCTAAATGAATAAACTGACACGCACACTCTTGCAAGGTATTTCCTTGGCAAGTGTTTACGGGTACTGCTTCCGACGAGCGCCGCGAATTGTCAACCTCAGTGGTCGGTAGTATCTGCGGCATGGAGGGCAAGCGCCGCCTTCCATCTCAGCTACGTGCCGGGACCGTGTACAGGCACGTATCCAGGATATTTTTTCGGCGGGGGGCAGCAACCCAAGGTAACTTTTCTATGCAAATGAGGGGAAGGTACCTTTACTAGTACAAATGTGAGTAACTCCCGTCATTCGCCTTAACGATGCGTTAACCCGCAAAGCTGAAATGAAATAAAGTATCTCAGAGGTAGTACTCCTGTGACATGCACCTCTTCTCTACTTGGCAAACAAGGAACCACATCGAATGGACTCGTGCAGGAAAGAAGCGCAGGAAGGACACTGCCAAGAAGAAGTAAACAAACGAATGTGTAATATCCGCGCATAATCATTTGCGACTAGTACAAGGTTGTAACAGAATATTATTTGAACAAGTGTTCACTGAGTACCACGTTTGGTTCACCAAGTAAATATGAATTCCAATCAATAACCGGAAGATTGAAGTCGCCCAAAGGACAATATTTTCACCATGTTTAGAATTGGAATCCATGAATTTACGAACACGAAGAATTTGCCCTGTCGGCGTATATTTGGTGCCCTGTATAAGCCAGCGATAAAGACACTGCGATTACTTAAAGTGCTGTTTTCATCCAAACGCTTTCGGTATCATCTGGGGCTGCTATAATAGTGAAGGTTGTATTTTTTTTTAATCAGGAGAGGTACGCCTGCACCTCTTCCTGATCGGCCTTTCCACACTGTGCTCTGTGATGTAGAGGTTACTCTCAGGGGAAGAATAAAGTCTTTAGAACAATGGGAGACCTTATTACTCGGCTCGGATCCGGAGATTCAACTGAAGACCGTCTGACTGGCCGAAACCACCGCTAGGGTCCAAGGACTCCTGGCCGTCGTCTAGGTGGGAAGGTTTAAAGCCTTCCCTACATCTGTTAGACAAATAACGTTTTACAATCCAATCCCCGGGAGACTAACCTCTACATCAGATATGCTTTCGTTCAGCAATGTCTCCGTAATCACGAGAAAGTTGGGTTAATGCTGCCAACTCATCAACTCTAGTTCCTCTCCTTTACACGACACGCTTCTTGCATTTACACTTATCATTTGAAAACGTCGACGTTCTTTCTGTTCGTGTCAGTCCGTGGCTATTCTTGGTTCACTGCCACACTCGTATCTTTCGTTACTCTCCTCGTCTCAGTTTATCAAAAATAAGCTTAATTTTACTGCCTTTCTTCTTTTCTTCTGTAGCTGAGTTCCACAACCGATTCCTTATTTCAGCAACTCTCTTCGAAGAGTCCTCGTAAACACTGCGATTCGTTCCTTTAAGTCTTGAACAGTCACTCAGAATTGTCACTTCACACCTGTTGTCCGCCACCCCGAATATTGAATATTGGGTGGGTCTTATCGGCCAATCTCCTGCGAAGCCAATTTTTTCTTTCGACTGTATGTATACTGTCAATATGTGTCACATAATATGGGACATGGGATCCGATCGTGTCCGGATTAAAAAAAAAGAGAAACGATAAGAAGGACAGTGATGGTAACGCGGTCATCCATAATGTTAAAATAAAAAAACCGCTTTGAAGGCCACGTCTCCCGCTTTGCCAAGTCTGTAAATGGGCGCTTTAGTCGTGCGTATTTAATGACTTATGCAATGATAAAGTGCACGTGAGTCTAAAGCGTGGCAAATAAGTGCAGATTTTTTGAGCAGTAATTCTGCTCTTGTGTTACTTTGTGTCAGAGCTAGCGCAGCCTCCTATACCAGTTCCATCAGATTTTCAAAGTGACGGCTCGAAAGCGTGCTCTCTACCTTACCGTCATTGTGTTTGTAGAAATTAGTTCACCAGTAGCTTTTCTCTTCGAAGGAGCCCACTGACTTGGCTCTTTGTCTCATTGTAGCAAGAAACGTTTCTTTAGTTGTTTCTTCTTTTTCTTTACTCTGGATTTCGAAGCAAGCCTTTGCGCTGGGATATTGCGAGACTGTAGGCTGTCTGGCAGCATAAATCCAACTCATGAAATCATGGGTGCTGTTGCCCGCGAATAATTTCATTCACTAGGTTTCTTGTTAATTGAGTGGGCAGTTTTGATGCTTGACAAGGTACACTGAAGAAAATTGTTAGGCAGTATTGGAAAATTGGCCTTTACAAATAGGAGCCCCCTCCCCTCTCCCCACTGTTACGAGAATAAGTAAGAAAAAGAAACAGCCCAAAACATAAATTTCATTGTCTCCGAATTGGATCGCTCTGGCACACCAAGATGTCAATGATTTTGAAAGCATTTTAATGCGCCCTTTGTTAACTATTTCTGATTAAAGTAAGTATTTGTTCATTAAAGATATGGCTCTAAATTTAAATTTATGAAGCCACATAAAGCTGACCGATGTGAGGTTTCAATAAGAAATTAAAAAAGAAAATTCTATCTTCATTTGTTGAATTACTATTTAAAGATTTTCTCGTTACATGAGCGAAAACAGCTTTAGAAGAATAATTTACCATTGGTAACTGGTTTAAAGCGGGCCACAGACGAGAATCTAGTGACGGCGGCCGCTGTTGCAGCAATTCAGCGATCCTAAAAACTAAGATTCCAGAAGTGTGCAGACAGTTCACTAGTTTACCCTACATAATAGAGCACAGGAGCGCAGCTTTCATGCTATGTCGACGAGTATTCCAGAGCTGCCAAGAATTTGCGAAGGAATAAAAAAAAAGAATCGCATTCATTATACAGTGTCAGCACCTTGCTATAAAAATATTCTCTCACACATTCTCATCTACCGGACACAAGGCGAGGAACTTAGAGGGAACCACCAGCACATCCTCGAGGTGAGCCCAGCATTGCTGTACCTCAGCTATAGCTCCCCTCCAATCAATCATTGCAGAGTACCTGCTGATATTACCCCACTGAAATAGGAATGGAAGGTTGCACTACGGGAGTCAGTTCACAACATTCTCCGTCCCATTCAGACTAGGCTTGCCAGAGCAGCTCAGGTTCCCGCCTGGAAATGTAAAGACCTGAAGTCATTTATTACATTGGATGTTCTTAGCAGGTGGAAGGGAACACATGTGTGGTGACCTAACTTTCCTGCGATTAGCAACGTCAACGTAAAGCAGCTCATCTGTCCTCTCCTGCCACAGCTAGCATCACGGACAAACACACTCGACTCCTAATTCGACCCGGATAGGTTGCGCACCGCAAGGAGACGACAAAGGAATATTTAACGCTAAGCGTGCCTTCGCTCATTAAGAAGGCAGGCATCCTTGCTTTCACCTGATCACGTTCCGCCATCTTAGGCCGCAGGCCATATTTCCCAGGTGAGGACTCACTCACTCACTCACTCACTCACTCACTCACTCACTCACTCACTCACTCACTCACTCACTCACTCACTCACTCACTCACTCACTCACTCACTCACTCACTCACTCACTCACTCACTCACTCACTCACTCACTCACTCACTCACTCACTCACTCACTCACTCACTCACTCACTCACTCACTCACTCACTCACTCAACTCACTCGCTCACTCACTCACTCACTCACTCACTCACTCACTCACTCACTCACTCACTCACTCACTCACTCACTCACTCACTCACTCACTCACTCACTCACTCACTCACTCACTCAATAGTAAATAAATAAATAAATAAATAAATAAATAAATAAAAAATTGCTGTGGCTTAGGTAAGGTTAAGCCTAGGATGCGAAGCATACTAGCCTTTATTTTAGTTGTTGAACCACTGTTTAGCTTGGTGAACTGCTGTTGCTTGGCTATATTTGGTTCGGCTAGACGAAGAAACAACTCATGCGTTACTCTGCTTCGCCTTGGACGCCCCGCATTGGACGCGGTGAGCGTCGAGCAACGCAGCGTTCGGCGCGGCAACGAAATGTGCGCCTAAGCAAGCGACGCACGCCTGAGCCTTAGAAACAGCTCGTTTCTAAGGCAACACCGCATTCACTAGAGCCGCTTTTGTACCGCTTTGAAGAATCGTACTCGTGGCTCAGTGGTAGCGTCTCCGTCTCACACTCCGGAGACCCTGGTTCGATTCCCACCCAGCCCGTCTTGCAAGAGTTGAGCCAAAGCCACTTCTCCTCTGTCGTGACGTCACGGTGTCACGTGGTATTCAAGGCGACACCGCCGCGCCTGAGGAGCTGGGTTGAGCCCTCGTAATATGCTCCGCATAAAAATAAAGCGGCCGGCCTATGATACTGAGGGCACGCTCGGTTGAATCTGGAAGGTCATGCTATTAGCTGTGTCTTTTGGCTGCTGCCACGACTATGGTGCCACCGTTTGCTTCGCAAGTTCCTCCGTAGACTTAATGTAAGTAGTATGTGCTGAATGACGAGGAGTCTTGCGTTGTGATGCTCGGAAGCTTGGTTATCTCGTCTGTTAGGGCCTGGTGCTCACTCACGATAAATTCAAGGGGGATTCAAATTCAAATGGTTTTTTTTTTAAAAGGGGAGGAGGGCGGCATGAACTCCACCGGGGACGGAGAGAGGGAGGGGAGAGGATGCTGGCCCCTTATTGCTAATATAAATAAAGGAGTTTTGGAGGAAACGGGGGAGCCAGGAGTCTTGTGCCCTGTGTTTCGCCGCCTGATTACGCGACTGGGGGATATTGCTGCATGCGCCGCACGTTTGAAAGAGCTCTTTGGAAGGAGTAGTTTGGAGGGAGACCTATGCAACACGTCCGGGACGTTTTTTACATATGTGTTTGTCTCTTGGCGGTTTTCATCATGTTTCTTCACACACACACGCGCACACAAACACCCACACGCACACCCTCACATGCGAGAACACACACAGACACACGCTGACATATGTTTCTGTGTGGCTGTGTAAAGTCCGCGTGTAAGTTTACGTCTAAAATTCACGCAGTCATGATAGCGCGACTGCTGCGCTGTTGTGCCATTACCACAAGCCCGGATTCCGAATCTGCAAGATGCGGAATCTATCCTGCGAGCGCCCTAATTCTCCCTTCACAAGTCAAGATGCTGAGCCGTCAGGCAGTGGTGTCCTGCGGGAGAAGCCTCGGCGAGCAGCGTGTTTGGACGTGTCAGCGTGTGCCAGACAGCCCGGCGCCGCACCTCCCTTTGCCTGGAGGTCTCCACGCGCGCGAACTTTGAACCGGGTGGCCAGCGAGGTCGCTGGTTGGACCCCTCGGACGACCCGTCGTGTGCTGACTTTGTATTGGGCCGTTGGAGTGACAATGGTTCCTCGGGGATTATAAAAGCAGCGACGCGCTGCCTGAAAAACAGGATCCGCCGACCCACCGGGAGACAGTGTCGCTCCCGACTGGGGTGAGATGTGTCACGCGTTTTCGCCGGACGTCGTCGTGCGAGAACAGTCGCGTTTGTTGTGAGCACTCGGCCCCAGTGCCGACCCGTTCATGTCCTGTATGATAACCTGTATATAATGTATAAAGTCCCTTTTGTTATTCTCATCGACGCCAGGCTCGGAGTCTTCGCTACCAACGCTCTGTCACGAAACGGGTGACGAGCGCTACGGGAGCACAAAGCCGTAATCGTGGTGCAGCGGTACAGTTCGTAACACTGGATGGCAGCTACGGGATTGACCGGCATCAGCTACCTCGGCGCGGTGAGTGCCTGAAGTTTACCTCAAACACCAGACTTTCTCTGACACAGGTTATAGTAGCTTAGGGAAGGATTTGGTGTTGCATTGTGATAACCTTGTGTGTTTCAAGCCTAGTAAGAGTGTTTTGAAAACCAGGGGATGCTGAGGGGGTAAACAGGGCAGTGTGTGAAATACTTGCATATGTCTTATTAGTAGCATTATAGTAGCGTACGGCAGGTATATTCAAAAAGGGTAAACAGCAGGAGGACAGTGTGAACGATGGAGAAGTACAAGGTGAAGGAACTTCTCGAAATTTGTGAGGAGTTGGGCATTGAGTTGGGCTCAACTAAAAGAAAGAATGCGATCCTTGAGGTCATGAGGACTGGGGACGTAACGGCTGAGGAAGCCGCAGAGGCCTTGGCGGGTATCAATGAACGTCGCGACGAGGAAAGGGAGGAAAGGAGAGAAAAGGAACGTCGCGAGGAGGAAAGAGAGGATAGGAGAGAGAGGGAACGGCGCGAGCATGAGCTTAAAATGAAAGAGTTGGAGATCCGAAATAACTCGCCGGCGCCTGGTCTCACTTCTAATGTTCCTAGAATACGCGATCAACTTCCACCCTT
Organism: Dermacentor albipictus; assembly: GCF_038994185.2. Classification (NCBI taxonomy): domain Eukaryota; kingdom Metazoa; phylum Arthropoda; class Arachnida; order Ixodida; family Ixodidae; genus Dermacentor; species Dermacentor albipictus. The sequence continues at coordinate 45,125,642 of NC_091829.1, read as the reverse complement.
TGTCGTCGGAGAGGATATGGCCAAATACCTCGTGAAATTTGAGCACGTGTGCGAACGGAATAGCATTGAGCGATCCCTCTGGGCACAGAATCTGTTAGCCTTGCTTCCTGGGGAGGCATCAGACGTAATAACTTGCTTATCGAAAGAGGCGTTTGAGAGCTACAGTGATGTGAAGGAAGCGCTACTGCGGAAGTACAAATTGTCGCCCGAAGCTTTCCGGCAGAGGTTCCGGTATGCAAAAAAGGGCAAGGAGTCGAATGTTGACTTCGCGTTTCGTCTAAAAGCCGACTTGGTGGAATGGCTGAAGGGCGAAGAGGTTTACGACGACCGCGACAAAATGGTCGAATGCATCGCGTTGGAGCAGTTCTACCGTTGCATTGATGAGGATGTCCGGCTCTGGCTGCAAGATAGGCTAAAGGAGGTTAAGCTAAACAAGGCAGCAGAGTTAGCGGAAGAGTATTACACACGCCGCAGCTTGCACAGCAAGGCAGTGCGCGTAGAAAAAGCTGATAGAAGAGATGGGTTTTCCGGGAAGTCCGACGAACGGAAGCAAATCACGCGTCGCGAGTTTCGGAAAGATGAGTCTCTTACCAAAGAAACTGTAAGGGAAGGACAGAATGCATCTCAGAATGCTAACGATGGTCCCAAGCAGCGAAACGATACGACGCGTTCTTTTGAAAAACGGAAGCCGTTAGCTTGCTACAATTGCAAAAGGCAAGGGCACATCGCAGCGAGCTGCCCAGAGAAAATTGCTTTTGCAACGATACAGGAAACTCACAAAAACATACGTCTATTGGAGCCCTATGTGCAGGAAATTAAGGTAAACGGCAAGAAGTGCCGAGCACTGCGGGACTCTGCAGCAACTATGGACGTTGTTCACCCGTCTTTCGTCTCCTCGAGTGACTTTACGGGAGAGTGCGTTAGGATACGGCAAGTGGCCGAGAAGGAGAGTGTCTGTTTACCGATCGCAACGGTTATCATTAAAGGAGAGTTTGGGAAACTTAACACCGAAGCCGCTGTGTCAGCCACCCTCCCGGAGCAATTTTCCTACCTCTTCTCAAATAGCTCGGAGCAGCTGCTGAGGGATCAGGGCAAATCATTCTTTGCCGACGTGGCGTACATGGCCCTCACGAGATCCAAAGCGCGCCCGCTGTCGAGGGAACTTGACTTTGCGTCGGTGAGCGAACAGCGGTGCGGTACAGGGACCGATCAGGGTAACTTGAGTGGCGAGCAGTCACGGGAGAGGCAGAGCTCGGAGGCTGGCCTAGGCGAGCGGGTCCTGGAGGTGAGTGGGAGTGACGCGTGCAGTGCTAGCCGCGATAGAGACGCGACGCCGCAATTAGGCGACGCGGGCTCCACACTCGCTCCGGTTTCCGCCAGCCGGCAGGAGCAGGCTGCAGTTGAAAGAGAAAGTCTGATTCGCGAGCAACAGGAAGATTGTTCACTAGCCGATCTGAGGAAGAGCATCAAACGGGGAGTGAAAAAAAAGGGGTTTCATTTGGCAAGGAATCTGGCTTATTGTACCGCCGCTACACGGATAAGCAGGGTCGCAAATATAAGCAGCTTCGGATTCCGCGAAAATATCGCCGGGAAAAATGAATGACCTCATTTGCTTCCTCAGTGGTATGTTTTCGGTCCAAGTGATTTCAAGGGGACCATTCCATTTGTAATTATTATTGCTGATTAATAATTGTTTCTTGTCTATTCTGTTGTGTTGTTAATTTGAAAACTGATTGTTTGAGCCTTGTGTGCTAGATCGTACACCTGCCTCTTGTTGCAGCGGGAGCAAAACGGGATAGCGATTTAGTTAGGTTGATTTGGATTATGGCCTTGTCTGGTGTTTGACGGGAGACAGAGGGCACTTGTTCGTGTTGGGTGTTGCCTTTTGCCGGTCGGTTTTGCAAGCTGCAGAACGACCAAGCGGGACCAGTGGCGAGAAGCAAGGTCTTAGGAACGACCCGAGCGGAGCTGGTCAAGGTGCCTTGGCGACGACGCGGTGAGCAGAGCTCCTGTCCTGGCGAGTCGGACCTGGGCACGTGAAGTTACCTGGCGTCCCGACACTGGACGTGAACTTGGACGAGCCTGACGAACGTGCGCGCCCGGCATCCGAGCCACGTGGAGGCAGCTCGTCTTCCCGGCGCCTTATCTGAGGGCGGGGATGCTGTTGTGCCATTACCACAAGCCCGGATTCCGAATCTGCAAGATGCGGAATCTATCCTGCGAGCGCCCTAATTCTCCCTTCACAAGTCAAGATGCTGAGCCGTCAGGCAGTGGTGTCCTGCGGGAGAAGCCTCGGCGAGCAGCGTGTTTGGACGTGTCAGCGTGTGCCAGACAGCCCGGCGCCGCACCTCCCTTTGCCTGGAGGTCTCCGCGCGCGCGAACTTTGAACCGGGTGGCCAGCGCGGTCGCTGGTTGGACCCCTCGGACGACCCGTCGTGTGCTGACTTTGTATTGGGCAGTTGGAGTGACAATGGTTCCTCGGGGATTATAAAAGCAGCGACGCGCTGCCTGAAAAACAGGATCCGCCGACCCACCGGGAGACAGTGTCGCTCCCGACTGGGGTGAGATGTGTCACGCGTTTTCGCCGGACGTCGTCGTGCGAGAACAGTCGCGTTTGTTGTGAGCACTCGGCCCCAGTGCCGACCCGTTCATGTCCTGTATGATAACCTGTATATAATGTATAAAGTCCCTTTTGTTATTCTCATCGACGCCAGGCTCGGAGTCTTCGCTACCAACGCTCTGTCACGAAACGGGTGACGAGCGCTACGGGACCACAAAGCCGTAATCGTGGTGCAGCGGTGCAAGTTCGTAACACTCTGCGCGCCACACAGTGCTTGCATACCTCTGTGATCAGGGGAGGTATTCTGCAGGAATCCACCTAGTGGACTGTCCATTTGGGCCGCTTCTGTTTGGCCGGGGCCGCTCATCTCCTCTTCCCTCGTAAAGCTGCATCCAATCAGCAGTGGCCAAAATGGACACTCCACAAGGTGGACTCCTGCAGAATACCTCCCCAGTACTGGAGCGCTGACGAAACTCGGCTACAGCGTACTGAAGCCCTGTAACAACTTCTTCTGTTCAGAAATCAAATGGCTCCAACGTTTTCTGAATCTATCTGCAAGAAACGCATCAAAAGAAAAATTTCACGCATGTATGTACCTCGCGTTCTATAATAATAGTTTAAAAGATCTCCTGTCAAAGCGAAGAAACTTTTGGTGGACATGTTTAGCTTCAGCTTGGTTTTAATGAGAATTGTTTACATAGGTAAAATGCATAAGGTAGCCAGGACCAGCGTGAAGTCTTTTCGGTTTAGAGAGCGTTAGCAGCGCCAGTTTCATTCGGTTTCATTAGGAGTGCATGAATGACATTGTCTCACAGCAGAAAACGTCCATGACTCGATCAGAAACGAAACCAAGGTGCATTGAAATAAATGGCGGGCCGAGTTTGTATCGCCTGCGTGTCATCTTGTCGACATGGCGGAAGTGGTGGTTCTTGAGGGTCATCCAACGGTCCCCGCCGGGGTCATTTCGAAGCGCCAGTGGAAGGCGCTGACATGAAATGTGCATTTACACCAATGAGACGGCTTTCAATCATCACGAACACGGAGCTGCCGCGGGCTTATCAAAGCGCTGAGTCACGGAGATGGTTAATCTGGGCCCGAATGCGCCGCCGCTTTGGGACGTCGAAAGAAAGGCGACGAGCAGAACTGCAGAACCAGACGTCGAATGTCTGCACCCGCATGGACAATAGAGTCGTGCAGTTAAACTTGGTGGTCCTCTCACGGGGTGCAAAAGCCGTCACGTCGCGTTGCTCGTGGCATGACGTGGCGTGATTTTGGCAAATGTGACCGTGACTCTGTATTCCTGTCTTCCTTTCCGTGCTACGTCATTGGCGTGTGGCATCCCACCTACGTTATGACGATGATGGGGCAGTCATGAGCGGTAGGCGATAAGAGAGTGAATCTATCAAAATGAGCCGTTTTAATTGCCTTGGAGCAAGGCAGTGGCATTTCACGCGAGCTTGTGCACCCGTATTTCGAGAGAGCTCCATTGGTTCGTCCGAACATGCTTTAACGCCACTGCAACGAAATTTAGGTGCCGGCAGTGTGCGGCCTTCCACAGGGTGTGGGTCGACGAATGCTATTGTTGTTCCTTTCTCTTTTAAATCTTTTGCTTATAATGAAAAACAAACAATAGCTAGTGTTCAGGATCATCAACCGATTTCTATGTCCGCTGCAGAGCGAAGGTCTATCCGAACGATTCGAATTAAGCTTGTCTTGCTGTAGCCAATTCCAAGTTGCACCTGCAAATTACCTTTTCATGGCTCCACTTAATTTTCTGCCGTCTTCGACAGCGGTTCTCTTCCATTTGCACGTATTCTGTAGCTCTAATGGCCCAAGAGTTATTCGCCTCTATGCATAATCAAGAAAACACAAGGTCGGCTGTGCGCACACGTTCGCCCGCTTGTTTTTGTCGCGACTGCGCAAGCGTCGCCGCATGACTCCGCTCCACCAATAGGGACGCGCAAAGCTCATCGCCTGCACTCGCTGGAGGTCTCTGGCGGAAAGGCGAGAGGATGTCGCTGCTTTAGTTTTTCAGGCAAAAGCCTGAAGTGGCTCGTACGCCCGATGGTCTGGAAAACGCGGCGTGCGGCACAGAAAGTCACGTGAGCTCGCCTCGCGCAGACACGCGCTCGTGCCACTGCTTGCGCGTTGTTCGTCGTCTTCTTCCACAGATGGCTCTGGTGCCGCTCATCATGCCAGAAGAAGTCAAAATTAGTTAAGATATAGTTAATTCAGGCACTCGAACCCACGAACTTTGGTGGGAGCGAACCCTCGAGCCTAGGTGTAATTGAAACCCACGGCCTTTGGCGTTAAGGCGAAGTTAATTAAGGAATAGTGAATTTACTATTGAGGACACGAAATCACCGGAATTCGCGACCTTTCGTGTTGGTCGCCCCGTCGACCGTAAGTGGGACTCGAACCCACGACCTTGGGGTTAATTAGGGCAAAGTTCATCAACTCACATTTAATTAAGGTAGCACCAATTAACACACTCCAACCCACGTCCTTTGGTGGGAGAAAATAAGTAATAAGAAATAACAACTCATTCCAATGAGACTGTCAAGTAATTTAATGAATGTCCCTTGACGTCGCAGGCTTTGTTCGCCTTCACCCTTTTTGGCATATGCTAAAGTGAATGTCAATTTTCTCTTCAGGTGGCTTAGCTGAAGCGTATTAGCTTGAGAAGCGAAGTTCAGCAAGTGCTTTTAGTTCCGCATACTGACGTTGCGATGACAGTATCCTTTACCTTAAGATACAAGATGCATTCTTTCATGTAGCGGAAATACAGATGCTGATACACGTCTTGCCAGACGTATCGTGATTCAGATACGTTATACCCAAAGGGTATCTAAGATAGTGTCTACGAAACATGTATCTTCGACACTGCCCAGCACTGGTCGCTGCGTGGTACGCATAGATACTTGACGTTCCACAACCACGCGATGCCCCACAGGTGCACACAACTGCTACGGCCGCGTTTTTGTCAACAAAATGATTGACACTTCACACGGCGGTTCACACGTTGTAGAAGTCCACACAGGGTATTGTGAACTCCCTGTCCCGCACTATCCTCGCAGGGACCGGTCATCTGTGTGGGAAGTGCTGACATCTTTTGTGACCCTGAAAACGTTATTTTCTTTTCCTTACTGCCTCCAAGATGTCAAACGCGTGCGTTGCTTAATCTCAAACGCCATGCTGCTCTGCCGTTTCCATCAGAAGTGCTACAGTTCCACGTTGTCTTTCAGTTGCTTTATTCACTGACAGGCATGCGTTCAAGACTGTGTGCTCGCGTACACACGTAAATAATATTCGCACTTTGTCAATACATGGCTAAAGGACAGCACGGGCGAATGTTAGCAACTCCACTTCGTATAGCAAGACATTGGACGGGCGTACACGCTCTTGGAGTCCCACCGGGGTCGGTCGTCCCCCCTGCGCTCTTTAACGTCGCGATGATGAGATTCGCATTTGAGTTAGAGGTAGTTCAAAACGTCACCTTCATTTAAATGTGGACAATTCACGTCCCTTGAGCTGCACAGCGGTGTTAGGGGGGGGGGGGGGCGCCGCCGTAAATTTTGTTGCACTGTTTTAACCTGTAGAACAGGCCTGTGTCGCGCTTTTTCTGTATTCCAGTGTGTGCTGAAGTACGCATGCTCGATGTCGTCATGTTGCATATGTTGTCGTCAGCGTTCCACATGCACGCCCGAGTCGTGCGTATTCATTGTCTCAGGCAATGCTTAAATGCACGTGAGCGGAAAGCTTGACAAATCAGTGCAGAACTTTCGAACAGCAACTGTGGACTTACGTTTCTTTGTGTCAGAGTTAACGCACCCTCCTGTACTAGTTTCAGCTGATTTTCATGACATATTTGTAGAAATTATTCCAACACTAGCTTTTCTCTGGAATGAGCACACTGACTTGGCTCTCTGTCTCATTGTAACGAGAAATGCTTCCGTACAAGTTTCTTGTTTTCCTTTACTCTGAATTTCGAAGTGAGCCTTTGCGCTGGGATATATCATGACCGTGCATTCTCTGGACGCATGAGTCCAACTGGTGATTGCCACAAATATTTTCTCTCAATAGATTTTATGTCAGTTAAGCTGAAAGCTATGGTGCTTAACATTGTAGAAGTGTTAGGCAGTATCGAAACATTGGCTTTACAAATGGGAACTCACTTTAATATGAGAATAAGCTAGAAAAAGAAACAACGCAATGACTGTGTCTGAATTTCCCGCCTCTGGCTCGCCGATATGTCAGGGGTTTTGACAGCGTTTGAATGGGACCATTATTAACGATTTCTCGTTGAAGTAATTTTTCATAAGAAATGGCTCAGCTTTGACAAGCATTGAAAATTTATAACGTGATAACGGGCCCAAATCGAGCGGAAAAAAATAAAATTGATGAACTGTCTTTTAGGTTACGGGTGTGAGATTTCAGCAACAAACGATAGTAAGAGTCAAATAAATTTCGGTCTTCACTTCTTCAATTTGTATTTAAAGTATTTTTTCTGGTATAGGATGAGCGAAAAAGAAATTTGGAAGAATATCTTACACATGGTAAGTTGTATCAAGCGGGCCGCGCACAAGAATCTAATCAAGGCTGTCGCTTTCCCAACATTCACTACGCCTAAATGCACCACCCATTATACCTAATTTTTTCGCCATACTGAACTCGTAACCATCTCAAACATCGGTACAGACCTGTGAGTCTGAGAACCCAGAAAAAAAAGAGGATTGTTTTTAGGGCCTTTATGTCATGCACCTAAACACATGGCGAGAGCTTCTGTAAATTGACTGACTCAGTACCGGATAGTTTCCCGCTTTGAGATGCGAAAAAAATCACGCCACTAACGTCTACGTATACACTCCATCATCGTACTCACAAAGTGTATTTCGTGTCCATTGTACAACCCATTAACCATTGGCATAATTTTATCCTGTAAAAGTTTTATGCACTTTAGAGCAACTGTTTTTAGGCCCCTATAAAGCAACCGTAACATCTGCCCTTTGTTATTCATAGCTCCATTGCGAACGCATTAGCACCGGCCTGGCCCTCTTTGGCCACACTTGGTCCTTGCGCCACAAAACACCAGATTTATTCATTCATAATCATACTCAATGTTTCCTTTTCGCATTATTCCTTCGCTTCGAATCGCCCCGCCCTGCTGTTCCCTAGCGGGATTATTGCACATCTTTCCTGCCCTCTTTTTTTTAGCGTTTTCCTCTCTGTCATCTTTTTTAGCCCTGCCTCCCATTCCGAGTGTAGGGTAGCAAACTGGAGACTGATATCTAGTTCACCTCCCTGCCTTTCCTCTTCATCTCTCTCTCTCTCTTTCCTGCCGAGGGCCTTGCTCGATGGGGCCGCACCTCAACCAACTCGATTTACCATCTACGAAACGCACGAGAGAGCACGTGCCTGCACTCTGGCATGAATGGCGCTACTTAAGTTGCTTTTTCCTTCGCTTTTAGGCACCTCCTGCGCATATCGTTGACATTTGCTAGACGGCGAAACGCGATCACCCGATAAAAGACAAACCAGTACATCTGTCACCTGCAGAGCTCACGAAACTCGGCTTATGCAGTCGAGAAATGAAATACCTGCATCTTATATGCACAATTGGCAACACACACTTCAACAAAACAGCTTCACGCACGGACATCTCTTGAGTACGAGGCATTAGCTTAAAAGATCGAAAGAAAGAATGAACCAAATTATCGCGACGTGGCTGTTTAAAGATCCCTAGTAATCCTAAATATTTTTTAAAAACCAAATCCTTAACAAAGCCAGAACATGTACGGAGTCTTTTCAAGATAGAGCATGTTAGTAGCGCTGGCTGAAGTCGGCTCCAACAGCACCGATACTCGGATGCTTATAGATGTCTGTTTTGAAGCACGTTCGCGATATAATCGCTGGCTTATGGCCCTTTTCTTAATGAGCAAGATAATGAAAGTTTACAATAACGCTTCATTTCGCAAACGCGGCTTACGGCCAAGCGTATTTGTGCTGTTCCCGTTTTTATGCGAAGCATATATTACGAGAGCTCAACCCAGCTCCTCAGGCGCGGCGGTGTCGCCATGAAACCACGTGACACCGTGACGTCACGACAGAGGAGAAGTGGCTTTGGCTCAACTCTTGCAAGACGGGCTGGGTGGGAATCGAACCAGGGTCTCCGGAGTGTGGGACGGAGACGCTACCACTGAGCCACGAGTACGATGCTTCAAAGCGGTACAAAAGCGCCTCTAGTGAATGCGGTGTTGCCTTAGAAACGAGCTGTTTCTAAGGCGTGCGTCTCTTGCTCAGGCGCACATTTCGTTGCCGCGCCGAACGCTGCTTTGCTCGACGCTCACCGCGTCCAATGCGGGGCGCGTAGTCGCTGCCCTGTAGCCCATTGTCTTAGACCCCTTGGCGGGTCGACGGGAACGCTATCGCGTTCCACTCTTGAAGTCGAAGCAGTAATGCATGAGTTGTTTCTTCGTCTAGCCGAACCAAATATAGCCAAGCAACAGCAGTTCACCAGGCTAAACAGTGGTTCAACAACTAAAATTAAGGCTAGTATGCTTCGCATCCTGGGCTTAACCTTACCTAAGCCACAGCCATTTTTTGAACTGTGACTACAATGTTTCAAGAACGCCTCGATTGTGTGAGTGGGCCGTTTTTTTCAAAGCTTAATTTATAGCCTTAGCAGTTATAGTGGCAACTAAGTCGCCATAATTGTGCATTCGCTGCTCGGCTTCCGCTGGTCCACACACGCACACGCACGCACTGACACAGGCGCGCACGCACACTAGGTTCAACTACAAAACTACAGCTGAAGCTAAATTTCCTTTCTTAATAGAGTCACCACATTAGTAATGCCTTTTTCTTACTACGAATCCCCTGCTTGGACAGCGAGGATTGTCTTTTGTGCCTTCTCAGGACGGCCTGTAGCGGCATCATGCACAGCATGCCGAAGTTTTGGGACCGATATTTCCGTATTCAAGAACACAGTCAGTTTGGTACATTTAACCTGCGGGCAAGGGCGAGGTCCTCATACAATATTACAATCAGCCGCGCCCAACGACTGGGGTGCCTTACGGCATGAAATCGTTGGTTTATCAAATGCTGGTAATATTTTATCTCTGTGCAGAGGCATCGTACGTAGCATTGCATTCTCAGTATATTAACACCATCAACAATCTAATCAAACCTCCGACAGGTATATCTCTCCAATTTCATCTTGTAATCACGACTTATCGTAGATACGCAATTCAAGATGACCTCGCTCGAACGTGAAAATCCATTTCAATACCAAAAGGACACTGACATGAATTTTTCTAATGGAATGTGCCACTTCTGCCTTTGAGGATTTCATTTTCAGGCTGTTTTTGAATAAGAGGTGCACTGTTACTAGTTTCCCGGTTGGAGAAAGAAAAGAGCAGATATTCCGTATTTTGAAAAACGAAGGCCACTTTTTTTTTTCTGTGACGAGTACCAAAAACTCGCACTGTGTATTTTGCTGATGTGCTCTGGAGACAGTTACTGATAGTGGCTTTCTACCAATTGTCATGCGTTATACACGACATTCAGTTATTTTCCCTCGGTATCCTCGGTAAAATACGCGGGGCACGGTGTTTATATTTATTCGAAGTACGAAGCAATGTTCTCAGTGACGAGAGATTTGTGTTTATTATGTGTAGTTTCATTACAGCCTTTGAAGAAAGTTGTTCATTGAAGAGTTCCAGAGTGTCATACTGCCGCTAATCTAAATGTTTGTTAGACTCCTAAAACAACAGCACAAGGGAGGGTTGACATTCCGTGAAAATAGAGAGGTTTCTTAACGCAATGCGTTACGAAACTTTCACTTTCCTGCCTTAAATGGATGTTTTGCAGGTAATTACTAAATACCCGTTTTTCCATGTGTCTTTTCGTGCATCATACGAGATTTCAAATTCGTTTCTCCGTTGTCCTCAGTCAGCTAAATAAGGCATCTTGTTTATATATGGGGGGAAATATGTGGGCATGGCATCGATAAATATATGTAGGCAATGGTCCAAATGGGTGAGTTAAAGGCGCATTTTCCAGTAGAATACGTGTGGAAGTAATCCATAGCGTTATTGATCTGTTTTACGCCTGGTGTGAGAGTTAGACAGGCTGCGCTGGCATAATTACAACTACAATTGAGTTCAAATATTGCGAACATAAGGCTAGCAGTACGCCAAGTTTGTGTGCGTGTTGATCAAATACAGCGCTAAGAAATTGAAAGAAAATGTTCGAGAGTATTACGCTGCTGCTATTAGCTAGGTTTCCCGATGTTCAGACAGAACTCTCCATTTCATACATTTTAAAGTTTGATGGAATAAGCAGCATTTAAAGTGTCAATGTTCTTGATTTATTTAGAGGCGTTAAGAATAATCTTTGAGCCCTCATTTTTTTCCACGCCTGATATATTAGTTTCGTTTGAAAAGAAACAGATTCGTTTTGTATGGCGACTGTCAGGACAAGTTCATGGGTGAAGTGTAGATGAAGTTCAAGATGCCTAGATTTCGCAATAAGTTACGTATGCAAGCACTCTAGAGTGTTATGAGCGTGCCGAAAGAGCGACAGAGAATTTAGTCCTCCGGCCTGCAGAACTATAAAAGCCACCAAGACCAAATTTAGCGGAAAAAGACGGCACGCTATGGAAACTCTGTGCAAAGTATGGCTGGATCAAACACAGCCTTTGTAGAAAAAATTCTTGTTCAAGTGTTACGGAACCTGTTATGGCTGCTATCAGCTATACTTAGCTATAGTATAGCTATTTTCAGCTGGTATCAGCTATATTATCTAGTATGAGCTATTATCAGCTAGTATACTAGTATCAGCTAGTATCAGCTTGTATGCTAGTATCAGCTAGTATCAGCTATACTATACTAGGTTTATATTTTGTGGAAATCGAACGGGGGTCATGGCAACCACAGTGTGGGACAAAAAATGCTTACGTTACTGCTCCAGTTATAAGCGTTGCGAATATTAATGATGATAATTATCGATAGGGAAAATAATGGAAATTTGTTTTCCTATTTTCCAGCGAGAAAACGTGTTCTGACTTGGTGTCAGCGATGTAGGCGGTGAACTAAGCAAAATATATTGTTTATAGTTGATTCAAATCAAAGGTGCGTAATGGAATATATGTAGGTAAACGTCAAAAAGAAGGCGATCAGGAGTTTTATGAATATGTTTTGCGAAGAGAGAATTTCCCCCGCTGCCCTGAAAGAACTGTGAATTCAACGGATATCAAATCTTGCGAAATTGAGGTGGGGGGGGGGCGGCCAGCGGAGGGAGGAACATAGGACACCATGGTGAATGTTATGGCGAAGTAATGTTTGCTGATGAATGACTGGCTTTTTAAGAATTCCACAGCAAGTAGTCTTGGAAAGAATTACTTGTGGGGAAGGTTTCAAACAGAACAGTCATATATAAACGGGCAACTTTTTAAAGTTTGTGATACAGTCAAAAAGAAACTGAAGCTTTTATTGCGGCTGTTCGAAAGAAAGAGCTACGCTGTAAATCGGGTTGTAATTCTCCCTATGTCGCACACATCTGCTGCCTTTCTTTCTTTTGAACATTGCAACTTATTTATGTAGTTTGTAATTCGTTGCGTATAACCTAGCAATGCTATTACGTAAACTAGCGATACATTTATGCGGTAGACTAAAACATGAAGTAAAATAATTTGTGTAATTATTAGAATTTATTCGCAGCACATGGGCATTCTGGAAGGGCTCTGTACTGCTACTACTCGGCAGAGTTCAAATATATATATATATATATATATATATATATATATATATATATATATATATATAGAGAGAGAGAGAGAGAGAGAGAGAGAGAGAGGTCAAGTCAGTAGAGGTTTGCCCTCGCCACTGTTGAAATAGTTGGTATGCCACTGTTCCACACTCTGCAATTGTGTGGAGTGGTCAGGTAATCGCAGTCTAACGGGAGAGAAACTTGAATTTCGTCATACCCGAGGCATACTGCGGCCTTGTGGAGTGGACGGTGCTCACGTGTCCTTAGTGCATGGTGAGTATTTGGTCATTGACATTATTAGCACTGGTAGCACGCACTCGCAGTACTACTTTAAAATGAGCGTGTTGTATTTAGCAGGTGCGTACAATACTGATGTGCAATATTGTCTTGGTCTTCTATCGTGGCGATGTAGTTGTTCGTGTCTTCACCGCGGCTTTGGTGGAGTTTCAGGCGTCCTAATGGTGTAACACTTTCATCGATGGCCTGATGATATATATTTCGAATTTATCTGCTAAGAGATAAGATAGAACTCTGCTTCTCCATTTCACGGGTTTTCACTGCAAATACAAAATAAGAAATTTAATTCGTTAAAGGAGTCATGCTTCGTATGGGTAGTCGCAGTGCGGTGATCTCTTATTCAGCATCAAACACAGCGCGAACTTTGGGTATTTCCGTTCCCTTTTCCCTTTTTCTTTTATATATTTTATACTTATAATTAAAAAGAACCTATTGCTAGTCATCATGATCATCAGCTCATCTTTATGTCCACTGCAGAACGAAGTTCTATCCGAACGATTCGAATTCCCCTTCTCTTGCTCTAGCCGATTCCAAGTTTCGTCTGCAAATTTCCTTTTAGCGCTTCTTTTGGGTTTTCACTCATTCTGCAGTTGTAATGGTCGAAGAGTTATTCGCTTCTATGCAGATAATGCTACTACTACTACTACTACTACTACTGCTACTACTACTACTACTACTACTACTACTACTACTACTACTACTACTACTACTACTACTACTACTACTACTACTACTACTGCTACTACTTGAATGCACTGGCTTTCCACTGCAAGACTGGTCGAGTTGTTATGCAGGTTGGTGCAGTAATACAGATAAGTTGTGATGATATATGGAAGGAACGTGTCAGGTTTCATAATGTTCTGTGCACGAGAAGTAACACGAATACCGTTTACAGTCCCTAGGGGAGCAATGCAAGGTGAACTGTGTACACCCGGCCGCCTTGAAGATGATCGTAGCTTCTTGGACCTCGTCTGTTGTATCTCTCAGCTTCAACTCACCTTCTGCTGTTCATAAAATAAATAGGTAGAATTTTTCATAAATCCATTGGCAAGAAACACTTTTAAAAATTAAATGATGGGGTTTTACGTGCCAAAACCTCTTTCTGATTATGAACGAGAAGGAAGGGGATTTATCGAGGGGCCCGATTTTTTTTAATAGTCATATCATAACAAGCCAACAAACACTGACACCAAGGATAATCTAGGGGAAATTACTTGTGCGTAATAAATGAAATAAAGAAACGATATATAATGGACATGAAAGTGGCTGAAAAAAAATGGCCAGGCTTAGCTTGGTTAAGCCAAGAATGCCTTGCATATTGCGCGAGTTGGGGCCCAGCTTTTCCTCCGGTTCGTGACGTCACGTCACGTGGTTGCGCTTAAGGTCAATGGTGGCTGTCCGGCCGCGCCCTAGGGCTGAACTGAGTGATTGCAATATGCAACGCATAAAAATAGAAGCAACTTAATAACAAACATAGCAAACTTAAAAGAGGATAGACCCACATATGAGACGCGCAGCAATGAACAATGGCTCATACCCTCAATGGTGGCTGCCCGGCCGCGCCCAAGGGCTGAACTGAGTGATTGCAATATGCAACGCATAAAAACAACTTCCCGCAGGTGGGGAACGAACTCAGGGTAGAACTATGATACATAAATACCCAATAAAGGTGATGACGAAACGGTGCCGTGGTAGCTCAATTGATAGAGCATCGCAGGCGATATGCGAAGGTTGTGGGTTCGGTCCCCACCTGCGGGAAGTTGTTGTTTCATCCACTTTCATTTCCATGAATTTATCGTTTCTTTCTTTCATTTATTAAGCACCTGCAATTTCCCCTATGTTCTCCTTGGTGTCAGTGTTTGTTCGCTTCTTATTATATTTCTGATAATGAGCCACGCCATAGTGGAGGGCTCCGGAAATTTAGACCACGTGGGGTTTTTTAACGTGCACCTAAATCTAAGTACACGGGTGTTTTTGCCCGCATGGAAATGCGGCCACCGTTGCCGGGATTCGATTTCGCTACCTCGTGGTCAGCAGCGCGACTCCATAGCCACTGAGCAACGACAGTGGGTAACGAACACTTTAACCAACGACGTTCACACCGATGCTTTCCTTGATTTCGCTATATTAGTTTAAAAGATCGAAGGGAGAAATAAACAGGTTGGAAAGTTCATGTTAACTTTAAGAACGCTGCTAATCATAGATATTTACGATGACAAGATTCGCAAGACAGCCAGAGCAACTGTAGAGTCTTTAATATAGAGCAAGTTAGCAGTGCCCGTCCCTTTCGGCTCGATTGGCAGTCCGCCAGCACTATTATGATTGTACTTTCAAAACACTTTCACCGTAATTATAACCTCTTGCTTGTGGCAGTTTTCTCTAGGGAGTGACCGCAATGAAACCACGAACAAGCAAATGACAATTCACTGTGACGCTTTCTTTCGTAGACGCGCAAGCTTATTCGTACTATTCTCTGTATGTGCACTGCGCGTACTACGTTTAAAAAAAGTATTCGATTGTGTATGTGCTTTCAAGGCTTGTTTTATTGCGATAGCAATTATAATAGCTAGTAAGTCGCCATAATTCTGCTTTCACTGCTCGGCTTCCGCCCAGCGTTTGACGCAGTAGATTCTTCACTTCGCTTTAAGCTTCCCGGATATGACTTCGTCTTTGTTTCTAATTAGGTATATATATCCCCAAGGGAATGGGAGCCGTCGCCTCAGAGTGCGCGCGCGCGCACGCACGCACACACACACACACACACACACACACACACACACACACACACACACACACACACACACACACACACACACACACACACACACACACACACACACACACACACACACACACACACACACACACACACACACACACACACACACACACACACACACACACACACACACACACACACACACACACACACACACACACACACACATACACACACACACGCACGCGCACGCACACGCGTACGCACACACACACACACGCATACGCAAACAAACACACACACACGCATACGCAAACAAACACACACACACGCATACGCACACACACGCACACACACGCACACACACACACACGCATGTACACACACACACACACACGCATGCGCACACACACGCGCGCGCACGCACACGCAAACAGACGCGCGCGCGCGCACACGCAAACATACACACACACACAAACACGCATGCCACACGCACTGAAGCGCTGTGTCCAAAGTTTAGGTACATGAAATATAAATCGTTCACGTATTAAAAAAAATCAGCATACCGATGTCTACGGCCATATATGTGGGCGAATCAGAAAGTCTTTCCCCTAATTTTTGAGCCAATTAACGGCTCTAGATGCGAACTCGACATATATATTCGCAGCGTTTCGCCTTTCTTGGAACGGCCTGGCCTTATCTACCGGTGCCGTGTGCTGATGTCAGTAATTGAAGGTGGATCTGGTGCTTCACAAGTCCATGGCATATGTGCAAAGAAATGTGATTCCTTTCCTATGGAGCAAGGGACGAAGGAACATGGAGATCCTCAGGGAAGTGCAGCGCACGTATGGGGAAAGTGTCTCGCTCTGGGAAGTGTGAGGCGCTGGTGTTTTTTTGAGTCAGCAAAAGTTCGTGAACGCTTGCATGACAATTAGCGTCGTTCCACAGTCAACCGGACGCATTCTACCACTGGGGCATCTCATGTTTTGTTCTGCGATGGCAGAAATGTCTGAACTGGTCTGGGGACTAAGGGGGAAAATAGTGTAAGGTACGTGGAATAATCGGTTATATTTTGTATATACCTATATGTACATTATATTGGCTAATAAAACATCGGGCACTTCCATTCACGCACGCACGCACGCACGCACGCACGCACGCACACACGCACGCACGCACTGCAACGCAGTTGTCCCCCTTTTCAAGATTGGGGGAGGGGACAAAGTACATTGGGAGGTGCGAAGTACATTTTCTTTCTTAATAGAGCCACCACATAAGTAATGCTTTTTCTTTTACTACGCATGCCCTTCTCGGACAGCGAGGATTGTCTTTTAAAGCCTTTTCGGTACGCCCTGTAGCGGACGACGCGCAGGATTGGCCAAACACACACGGGCGGCGGAGAACGCCTGACGATGGGGAGCTGCCGCCCTCAGAAATGTCGGCTTGCGCAACTTGCAACATGCGCTGGTTTCGGGACCGATATTTCCGTATTCAAAAACACAATCAATTTGATACTGAATTGATACTGCACGAGCACCACCAAGCGATTCGTCTCTACCAATTATTATTATCAGCATCATCATTTTCATCATGTTTTATGTCTCACTGCAAGGATGAAGGCCTCTCCCTGTAGGCGATCTCCAATTACCCATGCATCCGTGTATACCACATTGTTTTTGTGGTATACGCGGATGCAAGGGTAATTGCAAATCGCCTACAGCTGTAAATAGAGCAAGACTGCGAGTCGGCCTAGTTGGAACAAATTCATCTTGAAACTTATTGTGCGCAACAAACAGGGACGAAGAATAGAAGAAACACAAGGATGAGCGCTCGTCCTTGTGTTTCTTCTATTCTTCGTCCCTGTTTGTTGCGCACAATAAGTTTCAAGATGTAAATAGAGCATTAAAGTTTTCCTTCCTTCCTTCCTTCCTTCCTTCCTTCCTTCCTTCCTTCCTTCCTTCCTTCCTTCCTTCCTTCCTTCCTTCCTTCCTTCCTTCCTTCCTTCCTTCCTTCCTTCCTTCCTTCCTTCCTTCCTTCTTTCCTTCCTTCCTTCCTTCCTTCCTTGCTTCCTTCCTTCCTTCCTTCCTTCCTTCCTTCCTTCCTTCCAATTATCCCTGTCCTGCGCCAACCGATTCCAACTTGCGCATGCAAATTTGCCAATTTCATCGTACCGACGGACCTCAAGAAAGTTATTCATCCATCGTTCGCTCCACCTAATCTTCTGCCATCCTCGACTGCATTTCCCCTCTCTTGGTACCCATTGTGTAGCCCTAATTGTCCAAAGGTTATCTAACTGGCGCTTTACATGACCTGCCCAGCTCCATTTTTTCTCTTGATGTCAATTAGGATCCGGCAATAAGGATGCGGAAACTTCATTGCCTGCACTCACTGGAGGACTGTGGCGGTAATATGAAAGGATGTCGCAGCTTTAGTTTTTAAGGCGAAAGCCTATAGTTGCTCATACGCCCGATGCTTTGGAAAACGCAGCGTGCGGTACAGATGGCTTTGTGAGCTCGCCTCGTGCAGACACGCGCTCGTGCCACTGTTGGCGCGTTCTTCGTCGTATTCTTCCACAGCTGGCCCTGATGCCGCTCATCATGCTAGAAAAAGGCAAAGTTAATTAAGATATGCTTAATTCAGGCACTCCAACCCACGACCTTCGGTGGGAGCGAACGCTCAAGCCTAGGTGGAAGTGGAACCCACGACCCTTGGTGTTAAGGCGAAGCTGATTAACGAACAGGTAGTTAGTAGAGAGTCCTGGAAGCACTGGAATTCACGACCTTTGGTGGGAGTCGCACCCCTAACCTTTGGTTGAAGTCGAACCGATGAATTTGGTGTTAATTAGGATAAAGTTCATTAATTTACATTTAATTAAGGTAGCATCAATCAGGACACTCGAACCCGAGGCTTTTGGTGGGAGAAAATGAGTCATAAGAAGTAAGAACTCAATCCAATGAGAATGTCAGGTAATTTACTGAATTTCTCTTGAACGCGCAGGCATTTCGCCTTCGCACTTTTTGGCATATGCTAAAGGGAATGTCATTTGTTTAATCAGATGGCTTAGTGGGAGCAGTATTAGCTTGAGAAGCGAGTTCAGCCACCTTTTTTAGTTTCGCATACTGACGTTGCGATAGCAGTATCTTGTATCTTAAAATACAAGCTGCATTCTGTCATGTATCGGAATTATAGGTGCTGATACACGTCTTGCCAGACGTATCGCGATTCACATAGATGATACCCAAAGGGTATCGAAGATAGCATCTAAGATGCATGTGTCTTCGACACTGCCCAGCACTGGTAGCTGCGTTGTACGCATAGACACATGACGCTTCCCAACCACGCAACGCTCCACGGGGGCACACAACTGCTATGGCCGCGTTTTTGTCAACAAAATGATTGATACTTCACACGGCGGTTCACACGTTGTGGAGTCTCAACAGGGTATGGTGAATTCCGTGAATTCCCATGTCCCGCACTATCCTCGCAGGGATCGGTCATCTGTGTGGGAAGTGCTGACAACTTTTGCGACCCTGAAAACGTTGTTTTCTTTTCCTAACGGCCTCCACGATGTCAAACGCGCGCGTAGTTTAATCTCAAAGGCCATGCTGCTCTGCCGTTTCCACCAGAAGTGCTACAGTTCCACGGAGTTTTTCAGTTGCTTTATTCACTGACAGGCATGCGTTCAAGAGTTGGCGCTCGCTTACAGACGTAAATAACAGTCGTACTTTGTCAATACATGGCTAAAAGACAGCACGTGCGAATTTTAGCAACTCAACTTCGTATAGCAAGACATTGGACGCGCGTACACGCTTTTGGAGTCCCACTGGGGTCGGTCGTCTCGCCTGCGCTCTTTAGCGTCGCGATGATCAGATTCGCATTTGAGTTAGAGGCAGTTCAAAACGTAAATGTGGACAATTCATTGGCGTTGAGCTCCACCGCGGTCCCGTGGGGTGGTGTTATTATTGTTGCGCTGTTTCAACGTGTAGTACAGGCTGTGCCGCGCTTCTTCTGTATTCCCGTGTGTGCTGAAGTACGCGTGCTCGAAGTACTAATGTTGCATATGTTGTCGTGATCGTTGCACATGCATGCCTGAGTCGTGGGTATTTGTTGTTTCACGCAATGCTTAAGTGCACGTGAGCCGAATGCTTGGATCAGCGCAGAATTTTTTTGCAGCAACCCTGCGCTTTCATTTCTTGGTGTCAGATCTGGCGCACCCTCCTGTACCTGTTTTATCTGACTTTCATGGCGTATTTGTATAAATTATTCCAATACTAGCTTTTCTCTGGAAAGGAACACACTGTCTTGGCTCTCTGTCTCATTGTAACAAGAAAAGCGTCCGTATAAGCTTTTTGTTTTCCTTTACTATGAATTTCGAAGCAAGCCTTTGAGCTGGGATATTACAAGACCGTGGATTCCGTGGCCGCATAAATCCAACTGATCAAATCATAGGTGGTGTTTTCCACAAGTAACTTCATTCACTTGGTTTTATGGCAGTTAAGCTGACAGTTTTGATGCTTAACAAGGTACACTATAAGAAAAACGTTAGGCAGTATTGGAACATTGGCTTAACAAATGGAAACTCCCTTTAATATGAGTATAAGGAACAAAAAGAAACAACGCAGTAATTGTGTCCGAATTTCCCGCCTCTGGCTCACCAAGATATCAGGAATTTTGACAGCGTTTGAATGGGACCATCATTAACGATTTCTCGTGAAAGCAATTTCTTCATTAAAGATGGCTCAGCGTAAGCAAGCACTGAAAATTTATAACGTCATAACGGGCCAATATAGAGGGGAAAACAAGATTGATGAACTGACTTTTAGGTTACGGGTGTGAGGATTCAACAAAATATATCGTAAGAATAAAACAAAGTTCGGTCTTCCCTTCTTCAATTTGTATTTAAAGGTTTTTCTCGTATAGAAGTGAGTGAAAAAAAACTTCGGAAGAATATGCTACCAATGAAAGGTTTTTTTCAAGTGGGCCGTGCACGAGAATCTAATTATGGCTGTCACTTTCCCAACATTCGCTACACCTAAAGGCGCCACACATTTTACCTAATTTGTTTGCCATAGTGAACCCGTAGCCATCTTAACCATCGGTACAAACCTTGGAGTCTGAGAACCGAGTTAAAGAAACAGGATTGTTTTTTAGGGCCTTTGTGTCATGCATCGAAACACATTGCGAGCGCTTCTGTAAATCGACTGATTGAATACCGCATAGTTTCACGCTTTGGAGACCTCAAAAACGTCGTGCCATTTGCGT
Organism: Dermacentor albipictus; assembly: GCF_038994185.2. Classification (NCBI taxonomy): domain Eukaryota; kingdom Metazoa; phylum Arthropoda; class Arachnida; order Ixodida; family Ixodidae; genus Dermacentor; species Dermacentor albipictus. The sequence continues at coordinate 45,105,036 of NC_091829.1, read as the reverse complement.
CCATATGCAACCCATTGTCGTAGACAATGTTACCGCTTCAAATTTCTCCGCTCCGAATCGCACCGCCCTGCCATTCCCTAGCGGAATAATTGCACATCTTTCCTGCATCATCATTCTAACCCCTATCTCCCATTCCCAGTGTAGGGTACAATTGCCTACTAACACTTTAAAAGAACAACTTCACTCATACACTTATTTTGAATACGAGGAGTTAGCTTAACAAATCGAAGGGTAGAATGAAGAACCTCATTCAGACATGGTCGTTTTAAGATCTCTACTATTCTTAGTTATTTGTGTCAGACATATCCGCAAATTACCCAGGGAAAGTGTGGAGTCTTTTCAAGATGGAGCATGTTAGCTGCGCCGGCTGAATTCGGCTCCAACAGCACTTTCGTCATGGTATTTACTTGTAATGTTAGTTTCGAAAGATGTCCATGATATTACCGCTTGCTTATTAGCGTTTTCTTAATCAACAAGCAAATGACAACATTTACAGTAACACTTAAATTCGCAAATGCGGTTTACGCGCAAGGCTATTGGTATTTGGTAAGCGTATTGGTATTTCAAAAATGCTTCGATTGTGTGTATGCGTGCCGTTTTTTTTTCAAAGCTTATTTTCTAGCCATATGAATTACAAAGGACACTAAGTCGCCGTAATTGTGCATTAGCTGTTCGGGCTCCACCCAGGTGTAAATCGCCCAAGATGTAATGATCGTATACTCTAGTTTTACATGACGGCCATGAAGTTTACTTAATGATGCCCATGCAACCAGAGAGTCAAAGGTTGACTCTCAAAGGTTGACACACACACAAACACACACACACACACACACACACACACACACACACACACACACACACACACACACACACACACACACACACACACACACACACACACACACACACACACACACACACACACACACACACACACCAGTGGCGTAGCCAGAAATTTTGTTCGGGGGGGGGGCTGCTGCACTGGCCCCATATATGTATATATATATATATATATATATATATATATATATATATATATATATATATATATATATGGGGGGGGGACAGTGGCGTTGCCAGAAAGTTTGTTCGAGGAAGCTTTAGCTCGGGTGCTCCTATTTAAATACATGTAGAAGGGGAATTCGTTTTTCCCTGCAACCACTTCACCAAATTTGAGGAGGTTTGTTGCATATAAAAGAAAAAGTTTAATTCTAGTGAGTACTGGTTTCGAATTGTTCATTTAGGTGGTCAATTATTTATTAAAAATTGGCCAAATCGAAAATATTCAGAAAACGAAACTATCAAGTTTAAAACTCCGTGACTCAACAATGAAAAATGATATCACAATTCTGTGAATTGCATCTAATAGTACATCTACAGCGGAAAAAATGGATATGTTCTCATGAATCTAAAAAAAAATTTAGTATTGTGGAAATACGGCTTGTACAGAACCCTTGTACACCACGTAACCAATTCACGTAAGATACAAATAGACATAGCAAACTTGTCCGCTTTGAATGTTATAATAGATGCCGTTTACAGAACCACAATGTCTGTTCTTCATGCATGGCTATTAGTTTGTAAACGTCATGCTTCTATTTTTTCAAACTTTCGAATTTTTCAAAATATTTTAAACAAAATTCAGACCCTAAATCGAAGTTGTGTTTCCAACAGAACTAGGATTTTCTTTCTCACTCAAATGCAACGAATTTCAACAAAACCGATTAGCAGGATTATCTAAGAAAAGCGTTTTTGCGTTTTACAAGTATTTGAATAGGCCGCGTCGGATTGGGTCCGAGCTAAAGCTTCCTCTTAAACTATTTGTCAAGGGGTCAAATTCATGAATAATAACTGCATTGTCATTGTCAAAGATGCTGCAAACGAATTCTTTAACGCTACGCACAGTCAAAACAATAAAATATATATTTTTTCATAAAAGAATATACTCGTATGTGCCAAAAATGTTGCCCCAAATAACTGATATCAATGCTTCCATATTTTTGTCTATTTAAGTAAAGAACATATCACACAAACTTTAGAAATATATCAGTTCGAAACCAGGAAAGCAGTGCATGCCACTGATATGAAAAATGAAAAGGCAATGAACTGAACAAGTTGAGGACAAATATGTTAACGAAACTTTGTCATTCAAGAACCGTGCTTACATTCTTGTATATATGCAATGGCCAGTGAAAAATCTCAACGACGCTGTAATTTGTTTTAATGTATTACGCAGGAGCCGCTGTCACCGGTCGTGTATCGTGAGTAATTGCACCGAAATCATAGTCGCAACAGAGGGCACGTATAAAAAGCAGGAATTCTGCAAGACATACGAGGGCAAGTCAAATGAATGTGAGCCAACAACGGGGTACTTTATTTAAAAGTAGTCTTCATGAGAATTTAGACATTTGTCCCATTGACTAACGAGTCGCGTGATTCCCGTCTTATAAAACTCCTTGGGTTGCTGCTTCAAAAAGACTGTATCTGGTTCCCTTAAGCTGTTTTTTCGGTTGCCCCAAAGAAGTCGCAAGGTGAGAGGTCTGAGCTGTATGGCGGATGCTGCAGCGTTTCCCACTTGAACTTTGCCAGTTTTGTATTAGCCACATAAGCGACGTGGGGACAGGCATTTTCGTGGAACAAGATGACCCCATTCGTCAATTTTCCACGTTGTTCGTTCTTGATTGCGACACACTGCCGTTCTGGCGTTTCACAATATCGGAAACAATTGATAGCCTCTCAAGATTTAGCAAATTCTATCAGTAATGGACCCTGACGACCGAAAAAGTCAACAACACCTTTCCAGCGGAAATGATGGCCTTTGCGTTCTTTGGGCGTGGTAAATTCGAATCTTTCCCCTGTAAGCTTTGCCGTCGTGTTTCAGGCTCGTAGTAGTGGCACCAAGGTTCGTCCCCGATCACAAATGCAAACAAGAAGTCTTCCTCCTCATTGTGATACCCGATCAGATGAGTCAAGGCAGCGCGAAACTTCTCCGTCTTCTCGCGATGGATCAAAATCATGGGGATCCATAGCGCACCAAAGAGCCGATAACCGAGAAGCTCATGAATTATGGCGTGAACCAAACCATGACTGATGTTCAGACGGTCTGCCAGTTCATCGATGCTTATCCTCCGTTCTTGATTCATCAGCTCATGAACCATTGAAATTGTGTGGGCGGTGATTGCACGATGGTTTTGGCCCGGTCTTGGAATGTCTTTACAACGTCCTGTAAACCGTTTGCTCCAGCGCTTCACAGTGGTCAATGAAATGCCGTGTTCAACGTAAACGGCGGCCATACGGCGATTAATTTCTGTTTTGGAAACACCTTTAGCTGTCAAAAACTTCGCGACACCGAGCTGTTCAACTTTTGAAGTGTCCATTATGTGACGCAACCATATTCAACCCAGTGTATGAGAGCATTATCTTCACACCTGCGTGTCACTTTTGTAAATGAGACATGCCGTTCTCCTACGCGCATGCCTCGCAGTATGAACCGTATGAACCGAACCATTATTGCGCGGTTAGGGTAGGCGTGCTTTCATTTGAGTCGCCCTAGTACATTAGAAATGCAGATACAATGGGATATACAAATGCGAAAATACGGCTTGATAAAGGACAAAAAAGTGTCACTCGAAACAAAGTTCACTGCATGTATACACAAAACCTCGTAACAAGATATTTAAGTATAGGTATAAGTCTCCAATGAGTCTATATCTGTAAGAGAAAGTAACTGTATGTAATGCGTCAAACAAGGCATATAAACATGTTGCACAATCATAGATTCACAGAATCCTAGATTCCGCCCCCATTCCATCCACTCCCCCCGATGTATTGCGCGCGACTGAAGGCGGCGCGATTGCTCCCCGCTTTTCTCCTTTGCGCACACAAGACTGAGCCACCATCGTCAGCTCACCCATTCCACCTCCCCTCCTACGCTTTCACTCGCACATGCAGCCTGCAGCGCGTGGTCACGATTTTATCACCCTTGGACTTTATACGAAACATGAGGGCGACGGCGACGGCAGGAATGCGCCTGGAGTGTCCATATAATTGCTTTCGCAATAATATAATAAACGTATCCGGAAACTGAAGCGTCCCGTCGCCCATTACTTTCCGCAAAAGAAGTACCAAAATCGAACTTTCACCATGCGACTATTCGCTGCGCCGCAACAATGTATTTTTTTTTTCTGTGGGGCGGAGGCACCGAAAAGAAGAAAAGAACGCATAGGAAGCTATGTTGGTCAGAATCCAATGCCTACATTGGGCACCTAATGGGGCTACGGAATTAATGCCGAAGAAAACATGAGACGCTTGGCCTACTGAGAACCATACGCATACTGCTCAGTATCCTACACCGGCGAAACAAGACTTTCCGGAAAGGTTCCGCTCAAGGAACGCGGTGCAGTCTTTCGAGTCCCCACAGTGAAGGCGGCGAGCGACCATTGTTTTTTTTTCTCGTCTGCAAGCAAGAAAGCTTCCAAAACTCTGTCAGGTGAAAATCCACTCGGCCAGAGCAAACCGAACGCTCACCGAAGTGCACCGCGCGGTGGTCGGGGCCATACGAGAAAAACATATGCGCTCTGGCTCGCTCTGGCAGCCCGCGGGTAGGGTAGCGAGAACAAAAAAAAATTGAAGGGGCTCAATGTGTCCTCGGCGAATAAAAGTCAAAATAGAAAAAATAAATAAGTACGTAGTTACTTTGGCAGGCTTTAGCGTCTTGACATGGATGTTCTGGCGTAGGTTAAAAAAATGTTGATATTTTTTTATTTGACATGACGGCACAAATGAACCACCCCAACGCATCGTCTCATTGGACCGCGCTGCGTGCTTTGTCAACTCGTCTGCTAGTGTGTTGATTTGGCTTGTCTCGTTGTATGTTCCGATGTAAGACTTTAGAAGAGTCAATGGACCTTTGGCGTCAAATGTTTATAACAACATTAAACCCACAAAGTTCCGCAGTTGAAAATTGAAAGCACAACCTTGGAAATGTCAACGCACGTTTCACATCAAGAGCTTATGAGATTTATACCGATAAAGTTTCGCAATTGATATCCATGCGCTCCATAGATTCCGTGGTCTCAGTGAGATGCCGCGGCGAGCCCGCTCACAATCAAAGCGCCCTTGAAACTTTGTGCTCGGATGGGACTGCTTGGCGTTATGTGACTGCCGGTGTATGGGCGTTGCCACGAAATCCAGCCCGAGTTCGCAATCTTCGCGGTTAAATGTCTTTTCAAGCGTCAAAAAGACATTCTAGACAAAATCCAGAGTGATCTCCGGCGCCGGGGGTCGCTTTGGTCGGCGGTGCATGGACAGCACGAAAAGATTTCGGGGGGGGGCTGAAGCCCCATAAGCCCCCCCCCTGGCTACGCCCCTGACACACACACACACACACACACACACACACACACACACACACACACACACACACACACACACACACACACACACACACACACACACACACACACACACGCACGCACGCACACGCACACACACACACACACACACACACACACACACACAAACACACACACACACACACACACACGCACGCACGCACGCACTGCAACGCAGTTGTCACCTCTTTCAAAAGAAGGGGGGGGGGGCAAAGTACATTTTCTTTCTTAATAGAGTCACTACATAAGTAGTGCTTTTTCTTTTACTACGCATCCCCTGCTCGGGCAGCGAGGATTGTCTTTTAAAGCCTTCTCGCGACACCCTGTAGCGGATGACGCGCTTGATTGGCCAAGCACACACGGACGGCGGAGAACGCCTGACGATGGGGAGTTGCCGCCCTTACAAATGTCAGCTTGCGGAACGGGCGACATGCCCTGGTTTTGGGACCGATATTTCCGTATTTGAAAACACAATCAACTCGATACATTTAACCTGCGGGAAAGAGGGGGAGGTCCTCATAAAGTATTACTATCAGCCACGCCCAACAACTAGCATGCCTTACGGCATGGAATCGTTGGTTTATCAAATGCTTGAACTATTTTATCTCTGCGTAGAGATAGCCTACGTAACATTGCATTCTCAGTATATTAGCACGATGAACAATCTAATCGAACCTCCTACAAGTACAACTCTCCAATTTCATCGTGTAATTACGACTCATCGTGGATATGTTATTCAGTATGACCTCGGCCGAGCGTGCAGAGTCATTTCAATGCCAATAGAACACTGACGTGAATCTTTTCTAAAAGAATGTGTCACTTCTGACTTTGACGATTTCATTTTCGGGCTGTTTTTATGTAAGAGCTGCACTATTACTAGTTTCCCGGCAGGAGAAAGAAAACAGCAAATATTCCGTCTTTCGAAAAACGAGGGCCACTTTTTTGTGATGTGTACCGAAAATTCGCACTGTGTAGATTGCTTATGTGCTCTGAAACAGTTACTGATAGTCGCTTTCCTCCAATTGTCATGCGTTATACACGGCGTTTAGTTATTTTCCCTTGGTATCCTCGGCAAATTATGCTGGGCACAGTGTTTGTATTTATTCGAAGTACGAAGCAATGTTCTGAGTGACGAGCGATTTATGTTTCTTATCTGTAGTTTCACTACAGCCTTTGTAGAATCTTGCTCATTGAAGCGATCCAGAGTGTCATGCTGCCGCTAACCTAAGTGTTTCTTAGACTCCTAGTACAACAGCACAAGTGACGGTTGATATTCCGTGAAAATAGAAAGAATTTTAAACGCAATGCGTTGCCAAACTTTCACATTCCTGCCTTAAGCGGAAGTGTTGCAAGTGATCACTAAATACCCGTTTTGCCGTGTGTTTTCGTGCATCATAAGAGATTCGCAATTTGTTTCTCCGCTGCCCACGGTGAGCTGAACAAGGCACCTTGTTTATATATGGGGGGAAAATTGTGGGCATGGTATGGATAAATGTGTAGGCAAAGTTCCAAATGGGTGGGTTACATGCGCATTTTACAGTAGAATGCGCATGTAAGTGGTCCATAGCGTTATTGATCTGTTTTACGACTGATGTGAGAGTTAGACAAGCTGCGCTGTCATAATTACAACTACAATTGAGTTCAAATTTCGGGAACAAAAGGGGAACAATACGCTAAGTTTATCTGCGGTGGTAAATGCGTGTTGATCAAATATATCGTTAAGATATTGTAAGAACATTTACGAAAGCGTATCGCCGCTGCTATTAGCTAGGTTTCCCTATGTTCCGATAGAACTCTGCGTTTCATACATTTTATACTTTGATGGAATAGGCAGCATTTAAAGTGTTAACGTTTCTGGTTTAATTAGAAGCGTTAAGAATAATTTTTGAGCCCCCAGTGTTTTTACTTTTTCAGGCGTTATATATTAGTTTCGCTTGAAAAGAAACAGATTCGTTTTGTAGGGTGACTGTCCGGAGAACTTAATTGGTGAAGTGTAGATGAAGTTCAAGATGCCTTCATCTACACTTCAAGAGTGTTATGAGCGTGCCTAACGAGCGACAGAGAATTTAGCCCTCTGGCCGGCAGTACTACAAAAGCCACCAAGGCCAAATTTAGCGAGAAATGGTAGCATGGTATGAAAACTCTCTGTGCGAAGTATGGCTGGATCAAACAGAGCCTTTGTAAAAAAAAAAATTTTGTTCAAGTGTTAGACCACGTGATATGGCTGCTATCAGTTATTCTTCCCAGTGTCCAGACAAAGCTGTACTTTACAACAGGTTTATATTTTGTGGAAAGCGAACGGGGGTCATGGCAACTGCAATGTGCGACAAAATATGTGTACGTTCCTGGTCCAGTTATAAGCGTTGCAAATATTACTGATGAGAAATCATTTATAGGAAAAAATTGGAACTTTCTTTAGCCATTTTCAGGCGTCAGAACATGTTCCGATTTGGTTTCAGCGATGTCGGCGGTGCACTAAGCAAAATATATAATTCATAGTTGGCGCAAATTAAGGGTGCGGTTTGGAAAATATGTAGGCAACCTTCAAAAACAGGGGACTAATTATGGCATTTGCAGTAAATCATGCATGCAAGCGATACGGAGATTCATGAATGTGTTTTGCGAACAGAGAATTTATCCCACTGCCCTGAGAGAATTGCGAATTCAAGCGATATCAAATCTAGCGAAATTAAATGGGGAGGAGGGGGGGAGCAACGTATTACACCATGGTGAATGTTATGGTGATGTAATGTTTGCTGATAAATTACTGGCTTTTTAAGAATGCCCAGCAAGGAGTCTTCCAAAGAATTATTTGTGGGAAAGGTTTCAAACAGAACAGTCATATGTAAACAGGCAACTTTTTGAAGTGTGCGATACAGTCACAAGTAACTGAAGATTTTACTGTGACTGTTTGAAAGGAAGAGCTACGACGGAAATCGGGTTGTAATTCTCGCAATGTCGCAGACATCTGCTGACTTTTTTTCGTTTGAACATTGCAAGTAACTTATGTTGATTGTACTTCGTTGCGTATAACCTCGCAAGTCCATTACGTAAACCAGCAATACATTATGCTGTACAATAAAACATGGAGTACAATAATTTGTATAACTATTACAAATTGTTTGTAGCAAATGGACATTCTGCATGTGCGCTTTGCTGCCAATAATAGGCACATCCTTCTGATATATATATATATACATATATATAAATATATACATATATATATATATATATATATATATATATATATATATATATATATATATATATATATATATATATATCGAGAGAGAGAGAGAGGTCAAATCAGTTGAGGTTTGCCCTCCCCACTCGATAAATACTTGGTACGCCACAGTTCCACCCTGTGTGATTGCGTGGAGTGGTGAGGTCATCGCAGTCAATCGGGAGAGAAACTTGAATTTCGTCACACCCGAGGCATACAGAGGCCTTGTGGAGAGGACGGTGCCGACGTGTCTTTAGTACATGATGCGTATATGGTCATTGACATTATTAGCTTTCATAGCACGCACTCCTAGTGCTACTTCTAAATGTGCGTGTTGTATTTGTTAGGTGCGTGCAATACTGACGTGCAATATTGTCTTCGTCTTCTGACCAGGCGATGCAGTTGTTCGTGTCTTCACCGCTGCTTTGGTGGTGTTTCCGGCGTCCTAATGGTGTAACACTTTTATCGATGGCTTCATGGTATATAGTTCGAATTTATCTGCTAAGAGATAAGATAGAATTCTGCTTCTCCATGTCGCGGGTTGTTACTGTAAATATAAAATGAGAAATTGAATATGTTACAAAGAGTCATGCTTCGTATGTGCAGTCACAGTGCGGTGATCTCTGATTCAGCTTCGAACACAGCGCGAACCTCTTTTACGCTCTTTTTTCTCCCATATCTTCTATACTTATAATGAAAAAGAACCAAGTGCTAGTCATCATGATCATCAGCCTATTTTATGTCCCCTGCACAACGAAGTTCTATCCGGACGATTCGAATTATCCTTGTCTTGCTGTAGCCGATTCCAAGTTCCAGCTGCAAATTTACTTTTCATCACCCCACGTAATTTTCTGCCATCTTCGATAGCGCTTCCACTGCCTTTTCACTCATTCCGTAGTTCTAATGGTCGAAGAGTTATTCGCCTGTACGTATATGATCCTACTACCACCACGACTACTTCTACTACTACTACTACTACTACTACTACTACTACTAGAACTACTACTACTACTATTACTTCTACTACTACTACTACCACCACTGCTGCTACTGCTACTACTACTACTACTACTACTACTACTACTACTACTACTACTACTACTACTACTAATACTAATACTACTAATACTACTACGACAAGCCCTACTTCTTCTACTGCTATTACTACTACTACTACTGCTTGAATGCACTGGCTTTCCACTGCATGACTGGCCGAGTTGTAATGCAGGTTGGTGCAGTAATACAGATAAGTTGTGATGATATAGAAGGAAAGTGCGAGTTTTTATAAGTGTTCTGTGCACGAGAAATAACACGAATGTCGTTTACAGTCCCTAGGGGAGCAATGCAAAGTAAACTGTCTAAACCCGGCCTCTTTGAAGATGATTGTAGCTTCATGGGGCTCGTCTGCTGCCTCTCTCTGCCTCAACTCACCTTCTGCTCTTCATAAGTTAAATAGGTTTAATTTTTCATGAATCCATCGGCAAGAAACACTTTAAAAAAATTATATGATGGGGTTTACGTGCTAAAACAGCTTTCTGATTATGAACGAGAAGGAAGGGGGGATTAACCGTGGGGCCTAATTTTTTTTATTACTTATCATAACTAGCCAACAAACACTAACACCAAGGATAACCTAGGGGAAATTACTTGTGCGTAATAAATGAAATAAAGAAAAGATAAATTAATGGACATGAAAGTGGATGAAAAAACAACTTCCCGCACGTGGGGACCGAACCCAGGGTTCTACTAGGAAAGATAAATAAATACCCAATAAAGTGGATGACGAAACGGTGCCGTGGTAGCTCAATTGGTAGAGCATCGCACGCGAAATGCGAAGGTTGTGGGTTCGGTCCCCACCTGCGGGAAGTTGTTGTTTCATCCACTTTCATTTCGATTAATTTACCGTTTCTTTATTTCATTTATTAAGCACTAGTATTTCCCCTATGTGTTCCTTGGTGACAGTGTTTGTTCGCTTCTTACTATATATTTCTGATAATGAGGCATGCCGTAATGGAGGACTGCGGAAATTTAGACGCCGTGAGGTCCCTAACGTGCACCTAAA